>NW_017675557.1:57043-62964 GCF_001879085.1 Nicotiana attenuata | reverse complement strand
GGAAAATTTATTATAATTGGTTTTTGGTAAAAGTAAAATGAGAACTTAATTATACTTCCGCGTTGGCTGGCCTGACAACGGTGTCGGGCGCCATCATGACCTATTATAGAAAAAAATGGGTCGTGATACACCGTAAGGCGACGGGAGCTGAGAGAAATCAAAAATGAGAGAGTTTTATTGGTGAAAACCTTTACGGGCACCATGAGGCGACTGTAAGTTGAGAGAAAGAACAAAATGAGAGAGGCTTGATGGTGAAAACCCTTCGGGCACTACAAGTCGAATAAGGATTGTGATTCAAATTGGATAAGTGGCGCATTGAAGCCCAGTTTCACGATTTAAGGGTACGACAAGAGCTGAACATCAGATTTGTTTGACAGAATAGGCCGCAGGTGCATGTCATGGTCATTAGAGTTGGTATCCACATCCGATAGGTTTCTACTTTGTAGTTTTCTTGTTAGGAATCATCTCTTTCCATTGTCCTCTACTCTGTTCCTTTGTTTACTTCCTCTTCCTGAGTCTGTTGGGTCAACACAAGTGAGAAATGACTTCAAAATTTGCCACCAGCTTTCCAATTGCATAAAAACGGGATCTGGTGAACACATCAAAGCGTCATAAGTCAGGAAAGAACAACAAGCACACTGAGTTGGCAACAATCAACAGGTTTAGGGATCCTTATGAAATACAAAGGCTTGGTATATATCAATTCATTAACAATGCAACAGATGAAGGGTTAGGGTGAACAGATCAAAGGTGTTTCCCGTGATAGGATTGACAAAAGAGTGGTAAACCAGTGACGAGTAAGATCTTCCAAGCAGAAATCAAAGTTATCATGGAAAATGGGGGAGCCGTAGACCTCAAGGACAGGACCAGTGGCTTAGAAAGAAAAGCATACGCAATGAGGGGGCGACAAGTGTCGTGCTTTGGGGTTCATGTGAGACACAAAGGTTGGTAAATGTCAGCTCAGGAGCAATGCAACAAATAGAAGGTACGGGGTTTGAACGGAGAAGAGGTATTTTCTGTGTTAAGAGCGACAAAGGAAGTAGTTAATCAAGGAACGAGCAAGGTCGTCGAATGGAAATCAAAATGAAGGAGCAACAAACCTCAAGGCCGAGGCCAGTGGATAAGTCAAGAAAGAACAGCATATACGCGGAGTGGGGGCAATGGACGTGCTTTGGGATTCATGTGAGACACAAAGGTTGGGGAGGCGCCAGTTTATCCAATGCAACAAATAGAGGATATTGGGTTTGAACGGAGAAGAGGTATTTTCAGTGGTAAAGATGACAGAGAAAAGTGGTTAATCAGTAAACGAGCAAGGTCTTCGAGTGGAAATCAGTTATCATGAGAAGTGAAGGAGCAATCACCCTCAGAGTCAAGGCCACAATCCAACCACCACATTTTAAACTAACAAGATTTTTTTTCTTTGATTGAAACTGGGGCAGAAAATTTTCTCTGTTCTCCAAGCGGGCTCCTGACTGCTGAAACTTGAAATGTATGCCTCTGTTCTCCAGGCGGGCTCCTGACTTCTGAAACTTGAAATGTATGCCTCTGTTCTCCAGGCGGGCTCCTGATTGCTGAAACTTGAAATGTGTGCCTCTGTTCTCCAGGCGGGCTCCTGACTGCTGAAACATGAAATGTATGCTTCTGTTCTCCAGGTGGGCTCCTGATTGCTGAAACTTGAAATGTATGCCTCTGTTCTCCAGGCGGGCTCCTGACTTCAACAAAATAGACAAAAAACAAAGAAAATCGCTTGCCCCAGTCTGGTGACTGGGCATCGTATTACCAGATATTAATAAGAATTTGAAAACTAAAACTTGAATTGTAATACCTCTGTTTTCCAGGCGGGCTCCTGACTTCTGAAACTCGAAATGTGTGCCTCTATTCTCCAGGCGGGCCCCTGACTACTGAAAATGGAAATGTATGCCTCTGTTCTCCAGGCGGGCTCCTGACTCCTGAAACTCGAAATGTATGCCTCTATTCTCCAGGCGGGCTCCTGACCGCTGAAACATGAAATGTATGCCTCTGTTCTCCAGGCGGGCTCCTGACTTCGACAAAATAGACAAAACAAAGAAAATTTTCTGCCCCAGTTTCAATCAAAGAAAAAAAATCTTGTTAGTTTAAAATGTGGTGGTTGGATTGTGGCCTTGACTCTGAGGGTGATTGCTCCTTCACTTCTCATGATAACTGATTTCCACTCGAAGACCTTGCTCGTTTACTGATTAACCACTTTTCTCTGTCATCTTTACCACTGAAAATACCTCTTCTCCGTTCAAACCCAATATCCTCTATTTGTTGCATTGGATAAACTGGCGCCTCCCCAACCTTTGTGTCTCACATGAATCCCAAAGCACGTCCATTGCCCCCACTCCGCGTATATGCTGTTCTTTCTTGACTTATCCACTGGCCTCGGCCTTGAGGTTTGTTGCTCCTTCATTTTGATTTCCATTCGACGACCTTGCTCGTTCCTTGATTAACTACTTCCTTTGTCGCTCTTAACACAGAAAATACCTCTTCTCCGTTCAAACCCCGTACCTTCTATTTGTTGCATTGCTCCTGAGCTGACATTTACCAACCTTTGTGTCTCACATGAACCCCAAAGCACGACACTTGTCGCCCCCTCATTGCGTATGCTTTTCTTTCTAAGCCACTGGTCCTGTCCTTGAGGTCTACGGCTCCCCCATTTTCCATGATAACTTTGATTTCTGCTTGGAAGATCTTACTCGTCACTGGTTTACCACTCTTTTGTCAATCCTATCACGGGAAACACCTTTGATCTGTTCACCCTAACCCTTCATCTGTTGCATTGTTAATGAATTGATATATACCAAGCCTTTGTATTTCATAAGGATCCCTAAACCTGTTGATTGTTGCCAACTCAGTGTGCTTGTTGTTCTTTCCTGACTTATGACGTCTTTGATGTGTTCACCAGATCCCGTTTTTATGCAATTGGAAAGCTGGTGGCAAATTTTGAAGTCATTTCTCACTTGTGTTGACCCAACAGACTCAGGAAGAGGAAGTAAACAAAGGAACAGAGTAGAGGACAATGGAAAGAGATGATTCCTAACAAGAAAACTACAAAGTAGAAACCTATCGGATGTGGATACCAACTCTAATGACCATGACATGCACCTGCGGCCTATTCTGTCAAACAAATCTGATGTTCAGCTCTTGTCGTACCCTTAAATCGTGAAACTGGGCTTCAATGCGCCACTTATCCAATTTGAATCACAATCCTTATTCGACTTGTAGTGCCCGAAGGGTTTTCACCATCAAGCCTCTCTCATTTTGTTCTTTCTCTCAACTTACAGTCGCCTCATGGTGCCCGTAAAGGTTTTCACCAATAAAACTCTCTCATTTTTGATTTCTCTCAGCTCCCGTCGCCTTACGGTGTATCACGACCCATTTTTTTCTATAATAGGTCATGATGGCGCCCGACACCGTTGTCAGGCCAGCCAACGCGGAAGTATAATTAAGTTCTCATTTTACTTTTACCAAAAACCAATTATAATAAATTTTCCAAGTTTAGGTAAGGCCAAGAGTGGAAAATATAGTATCAAAATAGTTATACAACCCAAAAATAAATGTCTACTAACGTGTGTGTGCCAGAACCTGGTGTCACAAGCTACGGGCAGCTAGTAGAATATACAACCAAAGGAATACTACACTACCCTACTGTCTGGATCAGAATATACAGAAATAAAAATGCAAAGAGAGACTTCTTCGGCTGCGGATCGACATGGAGGGAAAAGCAGCTCACCATAGAAGTCCCAAGCCTGCTCACAACTGCGCAGCAGGGTAATAACCGGATCCACCTGCCTCAGACCCTGTACATTTAAGTACAGAAGCATAGCATGAGTACATAAACAATGTATGTACCCAGTGAGTATCCCGCCTAACCTCGAAGGAGTAGAGACGAGAGGTCGACTTGACACTCACTAGGGCCAAATAATATCATAAGTTCAAGTTAGCAATAAAAATCCATAGCAGGCAACAGTTTACAACTAGACATATAAATCATATTCTCGCTGAAATTCCAATTACTCACTTACTTCATTCACAATTATCAGTTCCTTTAGAGTTATGAGAGTGTGATTCTAATAATTAACAAACTCAGGCAAAGCTATAAAAGCATGCGCAAATATGCCGAGGCGACGGCCCGATCCAACAGAAATAAACTGTGCACTTGCCGAGGGTCGACGGCGCGCCTATAGATGCATCTATTACCCCGCTCGCGAATCATACATGCGACGCGGTCAAATATAAACAAGTTCATGATCAAGCAACAACAACTATCAATACGCATATGAGGGTGGCTATACAAAGAGGTGCCAATTATTTCCTTTTTAAGATGCCAATGGATTTAAGTCATTTTCCAATCCTTTCTTCTTAGTCACACGGGTTCATATAAATTCAAGGTAATCAATTATACTAGAAAATCACATAAAGCATGCTCATGGGTCCTAAACTACCCGGACTTAGCATAATAGTTGCTACGCACGGACTCTCGTCACCTATTATGTACGTAGCCCCCGAATTTAGCACAATTAATCAATTATTAATCCTATGGGGACGGTTCCCCCTCACAAAGTTAGAAAGGAGACTCACCTCGCTCCAAAGTGCACATCCAACTTCCAAGAACGAGTCCAAGTCCTTAATTCAAGCCGGACAATCCCAAACTATTTAAACGAAGTAAGAACTAATTAATATAACCTCACAAGATCAAATCCTAGCTATTTAAGAAATTCCCCAACCATTAACACAAGTTTCCTAAATTCCGACCCCGGGCCCACGTGCCCGGATTCCGAGATTTTTCGAAGATAAATTGTTCTCTATGCTCTAAGGATCAATAATATATGATTTCTAGCTCATTACATGGCAAATTACATGATTAAATCTTAGTTTTGCTAAAACCCTAGGTCTAGCTCTAACCCTTGATTTTTACCAAATTTTAGTGTTTAATCTACCTAATGTTCATGTAATTTAACTTATAATGGAAGGAGATTACTTACCTTGCAATAATATGTTGAACCCCTCTCTTTGGAACCACCAAAATTGCCTAAGTGTAGAGTGAAAAGTGATGAAATGAAGCTTGAGTTCGTATTAAATGAAGGGTCTGCTCCCAGCTATTTCCGCTTCTGCGGAGCCTTTACCGCTTCTGCGGGAACCGCTTTTGCGCTTCTGGGCCGCTTCTGCGGTCTTGGCCCAAATTGGCTGGATCGCTTCTGCGGTCAAATAGCCGCTTAAGCGGGACCACTTCTGTTGTCTCAAGATCGCATCTGCGATTTGCCTGAGCTGCCTCTGACCGCTTCTGCGGTTTCCTAACCGCATCTGCGGTGCCGCTTCTGCGGTCCTAGAACTACAGATGCGGTTATGACAGAAGCAGCAGACTCAGCATTTCCTAAGTTTTTCTACTTCGCTCGAACCTCGTTTATTTGACGCTCGGGGCTCCCGAGCCCCGCCCGAACATACCGACAGTCTAAAATCACGAGGCGAACCTACTCGAACCCTCGGAACTCCCAAAACAACGCTAAATCTCATAATCACCCCCTAAAACCAAATGAATCAAACTATTGAATCCTTAAGTTCTTAACTCTCCTCCAACGGGTCAAAACGCCTTTAAACTACTCGGATTGACACCAAATTTTACGGGCAAGTCTTAAATGAAATTACGAACCTGTACCAAGTTTCGGAACCAAAATCCGAGCCTGATACCTAGGGAATCAATGATTTCTTGGTTTCTTGAATTCTTTAAAGCTTCTATTAAACAATTTTAGATAAAAATTCATTACTCGGGCTAGGGACCTCGGAATTCGATTCCGGACGCACGCCCAGGTCCCATATTTTCCCACGGACCCTCAGAAATTATCAAATCACGGATCCGGGCCCTTTTCCCAAAATGTTGACCGAAGTCAAACTTGGTCTTT
>NW_017675557.1:30165-56118 GCF_001879085.1 Nicotiana attenuata | reverse complement strand
GATCCCACTGCCCTCCAAAATCAATCGCGCATGCTCTAAGCATGTCCTCCAAAGTCTGCATCGTCTGCTCCGACTGTCCGTCGGTCTGAAGATGAAACGCTGTGCTAAGCTCTACACGAGTCCCCAACTCACTCTGCACGGCTCTCCAGAAATGGGAAGTGAACTGAGGGTCTCTGTCTGATATGATGGACACCGGCACACCATGCAACCGGACTATCTCCCGAATATAGATCTGAGCATACCTCTCCGCTGTATAAGTAGTCGCCACGGGGATGAAATGAGCTGACTTGGTCATTCTATCCACGATGACCCACACTGAATCAACCTTCCGCAAAGTCCGCAGCAACCCAACTACAAAATCCACGGTAATGCGCTCCCATTTCCACGCTGGTATAGGCATCCGCTGGAGTAGGCCGCCTGGTATCTGATGTTCATACTTGATCTGCTGGCAATTCAAACACTTAGTCACATACTTCACTATGTCCTTCTTCATCCCCCGCCACCAGTAGTGCTGCCTCAAGTCACGATGCACCTTCATGACTCCCGGGTGAATAGAATACCTCGAACTGTGGGACTCCTCCAGAATCCGCTCCCTGAGACCCTCAACATTAGGAACACATAGACGGCCCTGGAGCCGCAGCACACCATCCTCACCAATAGAAACCTCCTTGGCACCTACCTGAAGTACCGTCTCTCTGAGGGCTGCTAGATGTGGATCATCATACTGCCGGGCCTTGATCTCCCCCAATAACGAAGACTGGGCGACCACACATGCTAGAACTCGGGTGGGCTCTGAAATGTCCAACCTCACAAGTCTATTAGCCAAGGACTGGATGTCCAAAGCCAGTGGCCTCTCCTCTACTGGAATAAATGCTAGGCTACCCATGCTCTCCGCCTTCCTGCTCAGGGCATCCGCGACCACATTCGCCTTGCATGGATGATAAAGAATGGTGATGTCGTAATCCTTTAGCAACTCAAGCCACCTACGCTTCCTCAAATTGAGATCCCTCTGCTTGAACAAATGTTGTAGGCTGCGGTGATCGGTGTAAACCTCACAAGGCACCCCATACAAATAGTGCCTCCATATCTTAAGAGCATGAACAATCGCTGCCAACTCCAGATCATGCACCGGGTAGTTTTTCTCATGAATCTTCAGCTGACGCGAGGCATAGGCAATAACTCTCCCCTCCTGCATCAGCACACATCCCAGACCAACGCGTGAAGCATCGCAAAACACCGTATACATCCCCGTACCGGAAGGCAATACAAGAACTGGTGCCGTAGTCAAAGCTGCCTTGAGCTTCTGGAAGCTCTCCTCGCAATCATCGGACCAAACAAACGGGGCACCCTTCTGAGAAGTCAGTCTAGTCAAGGGTGATGCAATGGATGAAAAGCCCTGCACGAATCGCCGGTAATAACCTGCTAACCCCAGAAAACTCCTGATCTCGGTCACTGAAGTGGGACGTGGCCAACTCTGAACTGCCTCAATCTTCTTAGAATCTACCTTAATACCCTCTCCGGACACAATATGCCCCAAGAATGCCACTGACTCGAGCCAAAACTCACACTTGGAGAACTTAGCATACCACTGCTGCTCTCGCAAGGTCTGAAGCACTACTCTCAAATGCTGCTCGTGCTCTCCCAGGCTACGCGAGTATATCAACATGTCGTCAATGAAGACGATGACAAAGGAATTAATATAAGGCCTAAATACCCTGTTCATCAGATCTATAAATGCTGATGGCGCATTGGTCAAGCCAAAGGACATCACTAGAAACTCATAATGGCCATATCAGGTCCGAAATGCAGTCTTCGGAAAATCCGAAACCCGAATCTTCAGCTGATGATATCCTGAACTCAGGTCAATCTTAGAGAACACCCTGGTACCCTGCAACTGATCGAATAAATCATCAATACGAGGCAACGGGTACTTGAACTTGATGGTGACCTTGTTCAGCTGGCGGTAATCAATGCACATCCGCATGGTCCCATCCTTCTTCATCACAAATAGCACTGGTGCGCCCTAAGGCGACACACTGGGCCCGATAAACCCCTTTGCTAACAACTCCTCTAGCTGCTCCTTCAATTCCTTTAACTCCTTAGGGGCCATATGATACGGTGGAATGGATATAGGCTGAATGCTTGGGGCCAAATCAATGCAGAAATCAATATCACGATCCGGAGGCATGCCGGGCAAATCAGAAGGAAATACATCGGCGAACTATCGTACTACTGGCACTGAATCAATCGTCGGAGACGCTGCAGTGGTGTCTCGAACATAAGCTAAGTAAGCCAAACATCCCTTCCAAACCATGCGCTGAGCCTTCAGGAAAGAAATAACCCTGCTAGGCATGTCAGCTGTGGAACCCTTCCACTCCAATCTTGGCGACCCTGGCATCACTAGTGAAACAGTCTTGGCATGGCAATCCAGGACGGCATGATACGAAGATAGCTAATCCATGCCCAAGATGACCTCGAAATCGATCATGTCCAGCAACAGAAGATCCGCTCTAGTCTTGAGACCATAAAAAGTGACTACACAGGACCGGTAGGCCTGACCCACAACTACAGAATCACCCACAGGAGTGGATACATGAACAGGAATACCCAAGGGCTTAGGCGAGCAAACAGAGACGATACATATGAATAAGTAGACCCTGGATCAAATAATACCGAAGCATCTCTGCCACCAACGAAAATAATACCTGTGATGACGGCATCTGAGGCTAATGCATCCGGCCTGGCTGGAAAAGCATAGAATCTGGCTGGGGCACCTGATGGCTGGCCCCCACCTGACTGGGGAGTGACTGGCTGACCTCTCCCTGTCTGACCTCCACCTCTAGGACGGCCTCTACCCGTCTGCCCTCCACCTCTAGGTGGTTGAGCGGCTGGCGCCGGAGTCTGGGGCTGCTGGCCCTGCTGTGCTGCCCTACCCCTAAGCCTTGGGCAAGTCCTCCTCAGATGTCCCGGATCTTCACACTCGTAGCACGCCCTAGTCACCATAGCATGCTGCCCTGGAGTCTGAGTCTGCTGACATGAATACCCACTGGAAGAACCTTGGATGGCTGGAGGACGACCTGAACTCTCCTGCATGGCACTGAAATAAGGGTCAGGGGGACCATGGGGGCCTGAATGCCCACTGGGGGAACCCTGAATAGCTGGTGGGCGGTGGGAACTCTCTGGCATAGCACTGAAATAGGGGCGTGCTAGAGGCCCCCGGGCAGGTGATGGTGCTGAAATGGGTGGCCTACTAGACTGGCCCCTCCCAAACTGACCTCTGCCCCTAGCTGGGGCACCTCTGAACTCACCGGAGAACCTAGCTCTCTTATACTATTGTATCTGCTCTCTACCCCTCTGGCGATACCCCTCAATCCGACGAGCAATCTCGACTACTAGCTGATACCCTGTGCCCATCTCTACCTCTCGAGCCATACTGAACCGAATCTCGGGCTGCAACCCTGCGACAAACCTCTGCACCCTCTCTGCATCTGTAGGAAGTATCATGAGTGCATGGCGGGACAACTCAGAGAACCTCGCCTCACAGTCGGTCACCGACATCTGTCCCTGCTCGAGCTGCTCGAACTGGTACCACAGCTCCTCCCTCTCAGAGGGCGGAATGTATCTGTCCAAGAATAACTGCACAAACTCACTACAAGTGATGGGAGGAGAACCTGCTGGCCTGCCAAGAATATAGGACTGCCACCATCTACGGGCCCTTCCATCCAGCTGGAAAGTAGTGGAGTCAACTCCATGAGTCTCCAATATCCTCATGTTGTGCAGCCTGTCCCTGCACCTGTCTTTAAAGTCCTGGGCATCCTCATGACGCTCACCCCCGAAGACTGGGGGGTGAAGCCTGGTCCATCTGTCCAATAACTTCTGTGGGTCACCATCCATAGCTGGCCTAGGCCGGGGTGCCACTGCAGCAACTGGCCGAGCCACATCTGCAGGTAGTGCACCCGGAGTCTGATATACTGCAGCTGCATGGCCTGGAGCCTGAGCAGCAGGGGTCTGGGCTCCCCCTCCTGCCTGAGAAGTAGCTGGGTCTGCTGGAAATAAACCAGCCTGAGTCATAGTGTCCATTAACCGTAGCATGCGGCCCATGACCTCCTGAAATCCCGGTGCTGTCATGAAATCCGTGGGGGTAGGCTCAGCTGCGGGCACCTCGCCCTGCTCTTCAATAATAGGATCTGCCGGTGGTGCAACTGGAACGGCTCTGGGACGCCCTCGCCCCCTACCACGGGCCGGTGCCCTCCCCCGGCCTCTAACTCCCTCTAGCAACGGGGGAGTAACTCCTCCCGGGTCCGGAATGTCGGCGGTACGAGTTCTCATCATCTGTGAGAGAATAGAAGAGGGAAATTTAGTACTCTAAGCACTGCACAACAGGAAATGAATAAAGAGCAGTCTTTCCTAATACCCTATAGCCTCTCGAAGATAAATACAGATGTCTCCGTACTGATCAACAAGACTCTACCAGGTTTGCCCATAACTCGTGAGACCTACGTGAACCTAGTGCTCTGATACCATGTTGTCACGACCCATTTTTCTCAATAGGTCATGAGGGCGCCTGACACCCTTGTCAGGCAAGCCATTTCGAAAATATTACCAAAATAATTTTATTGCTTTTAATTAGAATTAAGCGAAATAAACACTCAACATAGAATTTAAAACCAGAAGAGATAAATATCATAATGAAATAGTTACACGACCCCAAAATAATCGTCTACCAATGTGTGTGCCGGAACCTGGTGTCATAAGTTACGGGCGACTAGTAGAATATACAACCCAAAAGAATACCACACTACCCTACTGTCTGGATCAGAATAGACAGAAAATAACAATGCAAAAGAAAGACTTCTTTGGCTACGGATCGACATGGAAGGAAAAGTAGCTCACCGTAGAAGTCCCAAGCCTGCTCACAAATGTGCACCAGAGAAATAACCGGATCCACCTGCCTCAGACCCTGTACATTTAAGTACAGAAGCGTAGCATGAGTACATAAACAATATGTACCTAGTGAGTATCCCGCCTAACCTCGAAGGAGTAGAGACGAGAGGTCGACTTGATACTCACTAGGGCCAAATAATATCACAAGTTTAAGTTTAACAATGAAAATCTATAACAGGCAACAGTTTACAACCAGGCATATAAGTCATATTCTCGCTAAGATTCTGATTAATCAATTACTTAAGTCACAATTATCAATTCCTTTCGAGTTATGAAAAAGCGATTCTAATAGTTAACACTCTCAGGCAAAGCTATACAAGTATGCGCAAATATACCGAGGCGACGGCCCGATCAAACAGAAATAAATTGTGCACTTGCCGAGGGTCGACGGCGCGCCTATAGATGCATCTATTCATACCGAGGCGATCGGCCCGATCCACAAATAAGTAGGAATATCAAGTATACACACAAGGCACATCAATAGTCATAAATGCCAAGCAAGACTTCAACAATTATACAAGTACGTTCTTATTACCTTTTTAAATCTCTAGCATACCCTAGGTGTTCTTAGTAACAAGATAATAAAGAGGGTCAAGTAAAATAAACATGATGTGGGTCCTACGCTACCCGAACCATCAACATAGTAGTAGCTATGCACGGACTCTCGTCACCTAGCGCGTGCGTAGCACCCGCATTTAGCAATAATTACTCAATTATTAATCATATGAGGACAGTTCCCCCTCACAAGGTTAGAAAGGAGACTCACCTCGCTCCAAAGGGCGCTCCCAAATATCAACAACAAGCCCAAGCTCTTAATTCGAAGCCGAACGATCGCAAACTAGTTAAAATAGGTAAGAACTAGTCAATAAAGGCTTAAAAGGCCGAATTCTAACTAGTTAAGTAATTTCCCAACCTTTCCCACAAGTTTCCTAAATTCCGACCCCGGGCCCACGCGCCCGGATTCCTATATTTTTCGAAGGAAATTGTTCTCTACAACCTAAGGATCAATAATATATGATTTCTAGTCCATTTCATAAAAAATTCCATGCTTAAATCTTGATTTTGCTAAAACCCTAGGTCTAGCTCTAACCCTCTATTTTTACCAAATTTTAGTGTTTAATCTACCTAATGTTCATGTAATTTAACTTATAATGGAGGGAGATTTCTTACCTTGCAATAATATGTTGAAACCCTCTCTTTGGAACCACCAAAATCGCCCAAGTTAGGAGTAAGGTATGGGGGAAATGACTTTGAACTCGGATTAAATGCATTCACTGCCTTCCAGCGATTTTCGCTTCTGCGGTTAGAGGACCGCATCTGCGGTCCCGCATCTGCAGTCCCGCACCTGCGGAAAGGTGGCCGCATCTGCGGAAGTGGGCGAGGGAGGGTTGGACCGCTTCTGCGGTCTGAGGCCCGCACATGCGGAACTGCTCCTGCGGTTACCTGGCCGCTTCTGCGGCTTGGGCCTTGAATAGCTGGACCGCATTTGCGGTCTGGGGATCGCATAAGCGGGACCGCTTCTGCGGTCCCTGGGCCGCTTCTGCGGCTTTCCCTGGGCCTCCCCCTTTTTGCATCTGCGATGACATGACCGCATCTGCGGTCCTGCTTCTGCGGTTCAAGAACCGCAAATGCGGTTATGACAGAAGCAGTAACCTCCAGCCCTTTCTAAGTTTTCTACTTAGCTCGAACCTCGTTTGTTTGACGCTCGGGGCTCCCGAGCCCCGCCCGAACATACCGACAAGTCTGAAATCACGAGGCGGGCCTACTCGAACCCTCGGAACTCCCAAAACAACGCTAAATCTTAGAATCACCCCCTAAAACCAAATGAATCAAACTATTGAATCCTTAAGTTCTTAATTTTCCTCTAACGGGTCAAAACACCCTTAAACTACTCGGATTTACACCAAATTTTACGGAAAAGTTTTAAATGACATTACGAACCTGTACCAAGATTCGGAACCAAAATCCGAGCCCGATACCTAGGGAATCAATGATTTCTTAGTTTCTTTAATTCTTTAAAGCTTCAATTAAACAATTCCGGATAAAAATTTATTACTCAAGCTAGGGACCTCGGAATTCGATTCCGGGCATACGCCCAGGTCCCATATTTTCCCATTGACCCTCAGAAATTGTTAAATCAAAATTCCGGGTCCGTTTTTCCAAAATATTGACCGAAGTCAAACTTGGTCTTTTAAGAAAATCTTAAAGAAGCAATCGAGCATATTTTTCTCTAAACCCCCAACTTCCGAACCACTCGCCCCCGCAAGTCGTGAATTAGTTGAAGCAAGTACGGAAGGCATAATTTAGGGGAGCGGGGTTCTAGAAGGCAAAACGACCGGTCGGGTTGTTACAATCATATGCAAGCGGATCACTAGAAGCAGAGATAAAAGCTCTTTTAGAGGGACTAAAAATGGATGCCGAATGGAGAATGTACCCCGCTTATAATAGAGACAGATTATGTGGAGGTTATCCAGTCCATTCTACAGGGCAATAGGTTATATGACGATATTGTTAATGATTTCAGGTGGTTAATGCACCAACAGAAGGAGATAATCCTCCAGCACACATTAAGGCAAGGGAATAGTGTGGCTCATCACATGGCAAGAAAGGCTAGGGATCAATTGGAAAGCAAGAAGACTTTTGTGGAAGCTCCATCTTACGTAAAATGTTTTGTGGAAAAGGAACTACTAGAACAATATGTTTTGGAGAAATTTCTATCTTATGATGCTTGTAACCTTCTAGCAAGCCTAGGTAATCAAAGTGTCATTAGGAACACCAAGTATGCGTACAATGTACTGAACCCTACTTAACTTATTAATATAAATATTTCCTGTTTGCTCAAAAAAAAACATTTGTCCTTTCTGCTCCAACAATAGCATTATTTCTCTTTATTTTAGGATTCTATTATTGTTTCATAGTTTATGAGCTATTTAAACTGAATTATAAATAGAAATTTCTCTCATTTGTTCTTTTCTATAAGCATGTTTGGGGGAAATTGCTCATTACAGGTAGATCCTTTACGTGCACTAATAGCATCAGTATCATTTGGGAGATTTATGATTGAATCCATAGCTCTAAGATTCTTTTATTCTACGTCTTGCAAGCTCTTGTTTTCCCATTGTTTCATATTAAAAGACTTATTGTTCTCCAATACAACAATAATAACTAATTCTATGGTATTTAATCTACTATAGGATCTCATTGTGTAAGAAGATGTCGATAGAGCATGATGATGTAGAGTCCAATGAAATAAGTATTTCAAGTTCAAAAAGACAACGTAAAACTACTTCTGTTGTGTGGGATTTCTATGAGAAGTTGCCATTGGATACGAATCCTGATAATACACGTAGAGCAAAATGTAAGAAATGCGGGATAATTTTTTTGGCTGACGCAAAAGCTGGAACAACAAATTTAAAGTGACATCCAGCTAAGCACAAGATTTAAGCATCAAAGCAAGGTACGCTAATTGATCATAAAGAATGTCGTGAAGTTGTAGCCAAGATTATAGTTAGACATAACCTGTCATTTAGTTAGGTAGAATATGAAGGGGTTAGAGAAGTACATGCGTTCTTGAATCCTACGGTTAAAACCATTTCAAGAACTACCGCAAAAGTTGATGTGCTTAAATTATATCATGATCAAAAAGAGATGGTAAAAAAAGAGCTTGAAGCTATTCCAAATAGAATCAGTTTGACATCTGATTTATGGTCATCAATCACATCAAATGGAAATATTTGTGTCACTGCGCACTATGTTGATTTGGATTCAGTTTTACAAAAGAGAGTTCTAATCTTTCGTCATGTGCCTCCTCCTCGTAGTGTTGCTATATTGGGTCCAAAGATGATTAATCTGTTGAAAGAATAGGGAATTGAAAAGAAAATATTTTCTATAACTTTAGATAATGCATGTTATAATGATAGTGTTGTGGGTTTCTTCATTGAGCATTTTAAGCTGATGGATTCTTTGCTTTGTGATAGAGACTTTGTCCATATCAGGTGTGCAAATCATATTTTGAATTTGATTGTTAAAGTAGGTTTGAAAACAATAGAGAGTGCTATTTTTAACATTAGAGAATGCATAAAATATATTAAAGGTTTTGAGTCAAGGATTGTAAAATTTGTTGAGTGTATCAAGAATCTTGGTTTAAAGTTGACAGGAAAAGTGCACCAAGATGTGTCTAGTGGTGGAACTATACATATTTGATGCTTGATAGCGCTTTTCCTTATCGTCGAGCATTTTCTGACTTCAAGCTACTTGACAAAGATTTTACATGTTGCCTTTCAGATGAGGATTGGGTTAAAGCTGAAACAATTGCTATGTTTTTAAGGCCTTTTCATGAAATCACTACACTATTTTTTGGGAGCCGTTATCCTACGGCCAATTTTTATTTTCATAAAGTTTGGAAAATCCATATGTTGATAAAGGAAGAGATAGGTAGTGAGAAACCTAATATTTAGGCGATGGCTATGGAAATGGAGAAGAAGTTTACAAAATATTGGCAAGACGACTATAGTCAAATTGCTCCTATGGTGGTCGTCCTTGATCCTCGATATAAATTAAAATTGATAAAGTTTTGCTTCTCAAAACTTGATCCTTTGACTTGCAATAAAAAAGTTAAGATTGTTGAGGATAATTTGCATAGGTTGTTTAAACAATACATGACAAGATCTGATGTTGGAATTGTTGGAAGTAGTAGTCATGGATGTTATGATGAAATAATGGACGAAATGGATGAATTTAACATGTTTGAAAGTCCGTCTGAGTATAGTTTAGAAAAGACACAGTTGGATTTATACTTGGAAGAGCATGTATTAGTTCGCAAAGGAAATGAAAATTTAGACGTGCTTACATTTTGAAAAGATAATAGGAGTAAGTATCCTGAACTCTCATTGATGGCTCGTGACCTGTTAAGTATACCTATCAGCACAGTTGCATCCGAGTCAGCTTTTAGTGTTGGTGGTCGACTTATTGTAAAATTCCAGAGTTCTATTCTACCGGAGAATGCATAAGCTAAGTTGTGTTCTAGAGATTGGATTTATGGACATCAAGGTACACTATAATTAGTATCATGTGATTTTTATTTTATGAACTTTCTTGTATTTTGACAACTTTTTAAATTTTCTTATTTTTAGCTTGTGATGATTCTGAAGAGGAGGACATTACAATAGATGTGGAGAAAATTGCCGCTGCACTTTCAAAATGGTTTGAATCTTTGTATGGTTCGGGTTTTTCACTTGATTGTATATTAAGTTCTCCATTTATGCACACCTTCCAAAATTGTGATTTCTCATTTTACTTCTGCTGTGTGATGCTTTGAAGGGACAACTGTGGTGCTAGAAAAAGGAAGAGGAAAAGTTTATGTTGAAGAAGATGTTGACTTGAATCTTTACTTGGAAGTGCAATTAATTTTGTGCACTGCAATTAATTTGTTGATAGTAGTTTAGATAATCACTCATTTAGTATACACTAATTCGTTGTAATGAATTTGATAACCACATGTAGGTGGGTTTAGTGCATCCCAAATTGGAACTGAGTAATGGAATATTAAATCCTTACTTGGGAAATATTTTGTTACATGATATTTGGCAAGATATTTTTGTATATGAGATAGATCTAAAGTTAAGATTCTACCGTTGGTAGTTATAAAAGACTTATGTATTTAAACAGGGAGATTCTCATAAATTTACTAAGTAAGATGAGTCAGGTACTTTGTATATATCAATTAGTTACCATGATTCTCTTGTACAAGTTTTGTCACGTGAAAAACAAGTAGGACTTAAAAAAATAAAAAATGAAAGAAAAAAGAGAGCATCTCAAATTCTCAATCTAGCTGAGAAAGAAGAATTAACTTATCATATGTCAAACAGCATATCACCAAATAGATTTGCAGGAGCCAGACAAATTTCTATTTTATGCAGGTATTTGAATGTGAAGAAACCAAATATTTGGGTCATGTTGGGCGGGTTGGGTTAAGACTCATTGTTTAACCCATCTTGACCCAGCCCATCTTGACCGAAATAAAATTTGGGTTGGGTTGAGTATTGACTCAATTATTAGTGCAGCCCATCTTAACCAAACCAAACTCAGCCCAAACAGCCCATTTGTCACTCCTAACTCTACTAGACACGGCTTGTAGACTCCCTAGGACAGAACTGCTCTGATACCACTTCTGTCACGCCCCGAGCCTGGCACTACTGGAAAATCAACCTATGGCAACGGATGTTATTGCAACGGTTCAAAAACTGTTGCTATTGAGGGATTATTGCAATGGTTGTAACCGTTACAATAAGGCATAGGTATTGTTGACACACTTTAGCTATAAAACAGTTGCACTTGTGTGGGAACCGTTTCCATAGATGTTTTTTGTTGCAACGTTTAATTGAATCGTTCCTATAGATGTATCTATTGGAACGGATCTTGGAAACAATCATTGGGAACGGTTTTGATTCCCTCTTAATTATTTCCCCCCTCAGTTTTCATGAAACCCGCCAAAATCCCTATTTTATTTTACATTCTATTTTTTTTTACTTGTATTTTAGTATATTGTAATACTACTAATTAATTAAAAGTGGAGAAGGCAAATATTAAGTTTCCCTTTCAAACCTCACGCCCAAAATCAAAGAGAAACCTCACGCCCGAAATCAAAGAAATCGATCTCTCAGTCCAGGTCTTCTCATGCCGGTGACAGTCCCACGCCGGCGACAGTCGATCCGTCCGCCAACCTCCGTAAAACTCACCACAGTCTCATCAAAAATACCCCATAAAATTTATCTCCTCCACAATAAAAAATCGCCTCCTTCGATCAATTCTAACCGTCCAATAATTTTAGGGTTTTTTCTTGATTAAGCTCATCTAACACTTCAAGTTCTCACAGAACCCTAATTCTAGGTTTTTGCTCAGCTCTCATAAATTTTCTAATTTACTTTGCATGCTCTTCTTCTTCTCCTTTTGTAATTTCATAACAGTTCAGCCCTAATTCACAGATTCCATTCCTCACTGAAGAAGAAATTGCCGCTGGTAGCTATGGAATAAATATCACTGTAAGTTTTTAAAAGTACTTTTAACAAAATTTGGGATATGTTTACCGTGAAAATGGTAATAACAATTAAATTTGTTGATGGGACTAGAAAAATACGTAATCTATTTTTATGCTAGTTGCTTAAGAAAATGATGCTATATGTATGAAGTTTCGAGGCTAAATGCGAGCTAAAATAGAGTTATAATTAAACCGATGAGCTAGCCAATCGGGGCTTCGGACTGACCGATGCGGGGCCTCGTGGTTAATTCCTGGGCTCGGGCTCGAGCAATTAAGGGCAATCAGGGAAGGGTTGACAGTTATAAACAATCAATGAAGGCTCTTTATGGCCAATGATAAGTAATAAATGAAGAACAAGTATGAAGATAATAAACAAGGACAACAATATCGCGATAGTATGTTAGAGAGAAAAGAGTATGCTCTTCTATATTTCATGTGGAGTAATTGGAGCAACAGACCTTTACATAGTGGCATGGATACCCTTTATATAAGAGGGAAATCCCCGTAGAGTACAAAAAAACTAGTTACATAGGTATAGGGATGGGACGGCTTACTGACGCCCTGATTTGGGTTCAGAGTAGACTGCCAGACCGTGTCAGCCTAAGCTGTGTGTCTTGGGAACCTTCCATTTCTCTAACTTATCATGATCAATGCTATCACGGGGTCGAGTATCATCGACCCTCGAGGAGAAAAATTTGGCCACGACCTCGAGCCTTCGAACCAGTTCCGCGGCCAACATTATCATTAGGTCGGTTGTCGATGAACCTCAAGGGAGGAAACTTCGAACATAGCCTCGCAGCCTCGACCTCGAGGTATCTTCAGAGATGCTTCAATGACGAGAAATTGGACCCTCCGATTTCTCCGTATACAGATAGTCTCCGCATTTCTTAGAACGAAGTAATAGGAAACGATTTTGAGCCTCAGTTTCGAGGGCATCATTGCCATGACGTCAGCTTATCAAGGCATTAAATGCTATGCCCCCAAAAAGAAAAACGTGCAAGGGTCACCGTCAATCGCGACTATCGAGAAGACCGCGAACCGCTGCTAGTTCGTCCCTTCCGCTTCCCGCACAGCTCCTATAAAGGCACCAATTATTGGGTGACTTCCACTTTCTCAACTACTTCGGATTTTACTAAGACAGACCCATCCCTACCTGCGTCCTTTCTTCTTGCTTTCTCAGAGAAATTTTACCATCATCATGGCTAGAACCTCCAAGACGATTCCTCGGAAAGACGAGGCTGCCTCTTTATCTCAGAAATCTAAAGGGAAACCCAAAGCGATACCCACTTTGGAACAGTGCACTTCCTCCAAGCTTGATATGTGGAAGGACTTTACCATCGATACCACTTCATCCGCACCGGGCCGATGTGAACACGTGTCCCGATACATTAGTTTTGTAATCGACATAGGGACGGTGAAGATAGACTGTTGATGGGACGAGGCAGTGGAGGTGGAGATTCCCAGCCCTTATGAAAATTATAACGGACCACAAGGCCGGCTTCCTTCATGTGTATACTTATCCGTTCACCTTGGATCCCGTTGACTCCTCTGAGTCCTCTCCCTCGGAGATAGATCCGGTTATCCTCGATTTTTGTGACAAATATCAAGTGACGCTCGGTCAGATCTATCCTTCTTTTTGGAGGATGGTCTTGATGCTCTGTCATTTTACTGATGGGGTTGTGGGCAAGACCTTTACCCTGAACCATTTGATTAGGTTGTACAACCCTCAGTTTTATCGAGGTTTGATCAGGCTTCACCGATGAGGGGAAAGATCGAGGGTGAATGAGTAGGGTCGTTCGGGTGAGGACCTAGGACATCATCCCGGACGGGCGGATGCCTTTCCTGGAGAAGTGGAACACACAGTGTAAGCATTTTTCCCTTAGTCACGTTTTGTGATTTTCTTTCCTTTCCCCCGCAATAGTGATCTCTTTGTGTTTTCTGCAACCGCCGCTTGGAACCCCGAGGCGGTTTCAGACTTGCCGGGATGGATCAAACGATTGGACACCGCGTTCCCGTATCTTGTCAGGTCTTGGTCCGACCTGGACAAGGAGCGATGGGTGGCCAAGAATCGTGGTAGAGCCTCCTTACCACTTATTCCTTAGATTTGCATTTTTCTCCCCGCATCCTTTGTGCTGACAAACTATGGTTACTGCAGTTGTTCAGGTCTTGGCGAGAATATGCAGATGAGACCGCCCCCTGGCGGCGAGATGGCGGTTTTGGAGTCTGCCAAGGGAAGGAAGGGCAAGGAGGCTGCCGACCCTTCTGTAATGAAGAAACCCAAATCATGCAAGCCTCAAACCACCGTTAAGATTTCCGCTTCAGCTTTCGAAGCAAGCCTCGATACCGGAGACGAAAATGATGATGAGAGCGAATACCGTTTGGAGGAGAGGCTGAGGTCGGACGAAGGAGCACCGCATGTATTTCAACCGGAAGCCGCTAAATCGGGGATGGCCGATTCAGGTCGGTCCTACATGGCGGGGACCCTCGAGGAGGGTGTTAACATGGTTCTCGATCCCACGGCCGGATGTGATGTAGCTTATGATAGGGGGACCGTTGCCGCCCGTCCCGAAGGATCTGGGCTCGAAGCTTTGCGGGGGCAGGAGTTGCCCACCGAGGACTTCTATGATTTGTGTGATTTTGGTTCGACTCTTCGATTCTCGTCAGGGGAGATAAGGGATGCTCAGGATGTAAACACCGCCAAAGCGGGGATTTCTCCCAATGGGGGAGGCTCACTTGGCAATATCTTTGATGATGTTAGCGATAACGTCGGTCTCGATGCTCCTGGCGCCATCAAGGCGGCGGAGAGATTCTTTCAGCAGGTGGTAGCTATCTTTTGTATATTTCTTTTAATCTCGGGCATCACTTCTTCGTTTCTCTAATTCTACCGTTATGCCGCAGTGTAAGGGTATGTATGATCATGCCCTCTCCCGACATTGAGAGGAGCTTTCATACCATGAAAAAGGAGTGTAAGAGGCTTACCTCGATGCTGCAGGAGTCGGAGGCTCATTCTGCCCGAGAGGAGAAAGAATCAGGCAAGCTCCGAGCTGCTTTGGAGAGAGCGCTCCGAAAAAAGGCTGATCTTGCTGAACATGTATTTTGCCTCACACGGACCCACGACCTTTGCTTCCATGTTTCAACACAGATTGGCTTACCTTTCTTTTTGCAGGTCGAGCAAAATGACTCGTAGATTGGTCGACTGAATGCGGAGATCCTCGAGCTGAGGAAACAAAGCGAGGTAGTGACCTCGGAGTTGGCATTGTCCCATGATCATCTCAAGGACGCTCGAAAGGAGATTGATGCACTGGATGCGGCCAAGTTTGAGATTGAAAGAAATGCTGCTAGATATCTGATAGGGGCCGTGACGTATTGATAGAGGCCGAGCAGAAACTCGCTCGGGCTATTGAACATGCCAGGGCGGAGGCGAGGAGAAAAACCTTAGAGGAGATCGAGGCCAGAGGTGTCGATCTATCAGTTGATCTTATGGAGACCCGTGAGTTAGAGAAAAAGTTGGCGCTCTTGATCACCCCAGATGAGGGTGAAGATAGTGGTGATGAAGTGTAAGCCTTATGTCGCTTCGTTCTCTTTCTTCTTCCTTTTGTACGCGATCCTGGGGAAACGAATTTTGTAAAAGATATCCCTTGTAAATAAATTTTTGGCAATGCAAAAAGGGGTTTTCTTCTTTCAGACTTTACGTTCTTTTTACCTCGCCGCTCTTGTGGAGTTAACCTTTGACTTTTGACGTTATCTCTTAGAAAATCGTACTCGGAGCGACTGGGACCCCTTAAATCGGGTCCTGTCCCGAAGTTAGATCGACGGCTTCTTTAGGGCTGGTGTTAGTGATATCGAGGAGCCCTCGAGGCCTTGCTGCTTCTCGAATTTTGCGGGGTTGCAGCATTCGCGCGGTCTGGTAGAGGGACCCCGGAGTGATTCAGTCAGTAGATTTCCATAGGAGAGGGTGACATTAACGCGGCCAGAATTAATTGGTCTTCTGGGTAGGCGAGTAGTCGCTGCTTTGCCCCTATATATTTATTCACTTACCTCTCAAGTGGTGATTCTGCTACTTTGAGGGACTATTTCTTCCACAGATCCTGGCGCTTAATGCTAGTTCTCCCATTGATTCAACTCGAAATCTTCGCCCAAATCTATATCTCCCCCTTCTTATTTTATTGTAGCCATGACTACTGCGTCGACGTCCGACCATCGAGGAGAAGGGAATTCTACCTACGCTCCGTATTCGAATGGTGATACACCATCTGTGTCTGGTGAACGGTCCTCGAGATGCCTTACCTCGAGGGGAGGCATCACGCTGGGGAGGCCTCCTAATGTTCCAGGTCACCGGGAGCATGTGCCGAGGTTCATCTCATTAGTGGGAGAGGAAGACCTTGAAATGATCAAAAAATACTGCGGATGGGGAGAAGGTGTGGTACTGCAAGTACCTTCCTCCGAGGAGAGCATCATGACATATGTTGAGGGGTGTTTGAGCATGTATACGCATATTTTTGCATCGGGTCCCCCTTATCGGGCCGTGCTTGATTTCAGTCGGAGATATCGGGTTACCTTGGCGCAGGTTCACCCCTTCCTTTGGAAAATAGTGCAGACGATAAGATTTTTCGCCGACAAGGCCGGGATTCAATTTACTCTCAATCATCTCGTGAGGTTATATCAGCCACTGTGCTATCAGGGTATGATCGCTCTGCAACGTCGATCCACCCGGGCTCCTGCCATTAACAGAGAAGAGGACGAGGTCCGTGGATGGATGAGTCAGTTCGTTTGGGCTCGAACGACCGATATCATTCCTGGAGAGTTTCTGCCTTTTCCTGAGAAATGGAACTTCGCACGTAAGTGTCGCACTTGTATTCTCATCATTTTGACTGGAGGCGGGCTCCATGATGATATCTTTTCGTTTCACTTTTGTAGCGACTCCTTGGTTGCCGAACGAGGTCCCCGCTTTGGTCGAGTGGTCTTGTAAGCTGGCAGCTTGATCGACTTATGATAAGCGCCGGTGGCGAGATCTATCCAAAGGGAGGTAGGAGGCGAAGCATCATGGTAGGCGCCAAGTGGCTTGTTTCCCGAAAATGGTGTTTTTCTTCTCAGCGTACTAACATAGCCTCCACAGTTATCGAAGATTTTTCCGAAATGAGGCCGCGCCCTCTAGGAGAGGAGGAGAGATTGCCGACCTCAGGGCCAATGATCGATGACAAATGGAAAGGGCCCCTGGGGTGTGACGGGGCTAGCAGTGGGGCGAATCTTTCTCAGCAGTTTAAAAGAGACGATTCGACCGATCCGTCCGGCTTCGGAGGCCTCCGTTTTTGAAAGAACGTTCCCCGTTTCCGCCGAGGGTATTTCGAAGGGCGAGGAGCACGTGGTGCCCCCTTCTTTTCCTACCAAAGGCGCTTTGGGAGGCAATAAGCCATCTGATATTGGCTTGGCCTTTGGTGAGGCTCAGCGGCTCGGGTTTATGGTAAGCTTTGGTAACCGTCATAAGATTATTCCGGTCCCACGCTCTTCCTTTTTCCTTGAATTTTCTTTCGCAGGCCGTTGACAGGCTTAAGTCCAAGTTGCTCCGCTATGAAGACAAGTTGCGGGAAGCTTTGAGTAAGGGGAAATCCCTTAAGCTCCTTTGTGCGGAAAGGGAAAGTTATCTGGTTTCCCTGCAGTGAGAGGCGGATCAGAGCCGGCGTCGTGAGCGCTGCCTCGAAAGACAAGTATCCCGTATTTCATGCCGACGTATACTCCCTCTTTTATCTTTGGAGATTAATGTTTTGACATTTCAATTGGACAGCAAGACGGAGGAGCTGGACGACTTTGGGGCAAAGATGGCCGTGGCAAAGGTGAGTTCAATGAGTTGCAGGCTCATGTTGTTTACTGGGAAAATGGTAACGACAATTATATTTATTAAATGGGACTCTAAAAATACGTGATCTATTCCCAAGCTAGTTTGTTAGAGCAGATAGTGCTAGTATTATGAATTTTAACGATGGGGGGGGAGATAAATGAGGTAACGACCGAACCAAAGGGTCTGCTACCCGGGCGCAAGCTTGGTCGATTGGGACTTTGAGGTCAACCTCGAGGTTGAGCTCGAGTTGTCAGGGACAATCGGGAGTAGTCTAACAACTAGAGATATAATCAAACGAAGCTAGTTATAACCGAAATTGAGTTTGTACGATGAAGAACACATTTAAAAATGAATAACACATATAGAGGCAAAGGATATCGAGATATCCTCAGTATCAGTCAGAGCAAATGAGTTTCAGTAAGAAGAGAGAGAGAAAGAGATATATTATTGCACTTGTAGAATTGTGGGAGAAACACCAGTACCTTACAAGGTAGGGCGAGTCCCCTTTATATAGGAGAGCAAACTCGGAATGCATTTATATTTAATTCATGAAATATGAAGATGTGATGGCTTGACTCGACGCCCCTGCGTAGGCTAGGGATAGGCCGGTCCTGTCAGAGTCCCTAGTCCCGTGCCTTGGGGGCTTCCTTTCTTTATCCCAATCTCAGCCTCGAATCAGGTCTTAATAGACCCCGAAGAAAAGGACTAAATTGTGGCTTCATACCCTCGGGGTCTCGAGATATCTTACCGAGGTGGCGTTATGTCCTCAAGGTCTCGAGATACCTCCCTGAAATGGCTTAATGGCAGGGAATCGGCCCTCTGATTTCACCGCGTATAGATAGATAGTCTCTGCGTTTTCTAAGACGAAGTAGTAGGAAACGATACTGAATCATCGTCTCGAGGTTATCATTGCTATGATGTCAACTGTCCAAGAGAATTAAATGCCACTTCTCAGAGGACCGTGCAGGGCCGCCGTCAGATGCATCAGTCGAGGAACTATGGACTGCTGTTGGTTTGCCTTTTCCACTTCCCTAGCGGTTACTATAAATGCACCGGTCGTTCGGGCCTTTCTATCCCCACAATTTTTACCATCCCGCGAATCGAAATTCCACTATTTGATATCCTCCCTCTTTTGTAAAAGGATTTTTACCATTCTTCATGGTAGAACTTCTAGGACGGTCCCTCGTCGGAAGGACACAGCATCGTCTTCCCGGCCACTCGAGGGGGATAACAGGTCGACTCCTTCTTTAAAGCAATGGATTCCTCCAGACATTGATACGTCGAAGGATTTTGACGTCGAAACTCGCTCATCTACACCGGGTCGGTGCAAGCATGTTTCTTGATATGTCAGCGTCGTGACCGATGTTGATAGCGTTAGGAAGGATTGCCGGTGGAGCGAGGCAGTGAAGGTGGAGATTCATGGCCCCGATGATAGAATCACCGACATCAAGGTTGGCTTTCTGCACGTATACACTTACCCATTTACCCTGGGCCCTGATAAATCCGTAGAAGCTCCTTCGTTGGGAGTTGTTCCGGTTATTCTTGACTTTTGCGCCCGATACCAGGTGACTCAAGGCCAGATCTATCCATCCTTTTGGAGGATAGTATTGATGCTTAGGCATTTTACCGAAGGGGTCACAGGCGAGGTTTTTACCCTCAACCATTTAATTAGATTGTATCGCCCTCGGCTATATCGGGGCTTGATCAAGCTCCGCCACCGGTCCAAGAAATCTTTTTTTACGAGCGTTGATGAGGGGAATGATCGAGGGTGGATGAGCAGGTTCATCCGAGTGAGAACCTCAGACATCATCCCGGCCTGGAGGATGCCCTATCCGGAGCAGTGGAACGCTCAGCGTAAGTGAATTTCCCCTTTAACCGCTCCTTGACTCCCCTTTCTTTTGTTATAATGGCTTCTTTGCGCTTTCTGTAACCGTTGCCTGGTACCCGGAGGTGATCCTGGATTTGCCGGGATGGATAAGTCGTTTGGACAGGAAGTTCCCGTACCATACTAGGTCTTGGACCATCCTGGCTAAGGGTCGTTGGGTGGCCAAGAATCATGGTGAGGCTCCATCGTCGCAAGTTCTTCGTATTTCGTGTTTCCTTCCGAACCTTTAGCGGAATCGTATAATGATTTTTGCGTTGGTACAGGTCTTGGCGAAAATATGCAGATGAGGCCAGCCCCCTGCGGCGAAATAAAGGCCCTGGAGTCCGATACGAGCGAGAAAAGGAAAGGCAGGGCAGCCGTCGCTCATTCCGACAGGACTGTTGCTCTAACTTCTGGGTCGAACCCTGATGTTGAAGGGGAGGACGATGAGGGGAATTCGTTGAGGAGGAGAGCAAAGCCCAGCGCGATGGATTTGCAGGCGCCCCGATCAGAGGTTGCTGAGTCCGGCACGGCTGGTTGAGGTCGAGCCGATGGGCAAAGGACCCTTGAAGAGAACGTTGATGCGGCCTCGACTCATAAGGTCGGATCCGGTGCAGCCCTCGAGGAGAGAACTGTTGGAGCCAATATTGAGAGACTGGAGCTCGGGGCCATGTTACACCCCAAGTTTTCATACGTGAGAGTACGTCGTAAGTCGTTGATGTAAGCTCGAAAATGAGATTATATTTGGAAGCAAATAAAGTAAGTTAATCATGTTACCTTGGAGGTTACAAATATTTAAGATCATGAATAACAAGTACCAAAAGGGTTGGAAAGCTTAGTCGCTAAACGAATTGAAGAAAATAAGTTTCGTCAAAAATCGACAAGTTTGGAATGTTATAACATATTATTTTGGGGTGAGACTAGGGTGATTAACATGATGAGGAGGTTAATTTATGAGTTATTGTAGTCGTATGATAGTCGTGTGTTATGTTTTTAAGTCAAACGAGTTATGGAACAAAAGTTAGCAAAGGTCATCACAAGTTGCATTCATAATGTGCTGAAATTTAGGTCAAATGTAAATGCACTTTTCTCCCAATATACTTGGAATCAATGGATGATCTACATATCAAATTGAAGATCTACGATTCTAATTTCCAACGCATTAAACCGTTCGTCAATACGACATCGGAGTAGAGAGATATTCATGTTTTTGCGAGACCGCGCAAGCAGCTCCCAATGGGACCCACTTAGGCGGTGGTTGACCTACTTCAATTTATAAACGATTTGGACGCCTATTTTTCACTTATTTTCAACTCAACTTCGTCTCCAAACTTCTCCTAACCCTTCTAAACAGATTCCACAAGGGTTTGAAGTGATTCCAAAGTGATTACACCATATTTCAACATCAAAACTTAGTTCTAGTGAAGAACAACACCTCTTTGAGGTTGTGTTGTCATTGAGGATTGTTGTGGGCTGTATTTGGATGAAATTCCAAGTTGTTGCCGCTGTATAAGGTTGCTGGACTTCCCTGGCTGTTGTTGTTGGTATATGGTATTGGAGGAGGCCCTTGTTACAAGGGAGATGCTGCCCGAATTTACGTAGACGAGCTACTAGCTTAAGTTACAGACTTAGCCTTTGCTCAACACTGATTTTGAATCTCCTTATGCTATGATAGATCGAGTTGACTTGTTTGAAGAGTTGCTTAGAAGGTATTAAGGACTCAACATGTTTAAGGTATGTTAAGGCTCTTCCTTCATTCTTTTGGCATGATCTAAAGTGAAACGAACATAAACGATACGCTATTTCATAATGAATCTACTCCTAGCAACTAAGGTTGTCCATGTTATTCTTTCCTTACAAAGTTATTCCAAGAAAGTATATATGATCCTTGAGTCCTAGTGAAGTTCATATTGATGGTATGATGTCCATAATGTTAATCGATGGTGCAATGACCTTATGTCACTCCAAAAGGTTTAGAACGTGACTCCATGAGTCCAGCATGCATTATATATGTATCTATTTTACTCTACCGAGCCGCGCTATAGTCGGCCGGGTATGGCACCTATTGTGCAACCACTGATCAGTTGGGTTTACCGAGCTCCACGTGGCCGGGTACGATTCTATCGAGCCTTATGATGGCCGGGTACGTTTTTACCGAGTCCTCTTTGAGGCCGGGTATGATATGATGATGATGATGCCCACAGAGGCGTATGTTTTTAAAAAGCTTATGTATATATATGTATTATGCATTTCATGTCAGTAGCCCCCAGAGGCACTCAGATGTTACATGTTGTATCTCCTCTATCTCTCTTTACGTTACTGATCTTGTTTATACTTTCCTGCCTTACATACTCGGTACTTTATTCGTACTGACGTCCCTTTTGCCTGGGGATGCTGCGTTTCATGCCCGCAGGTCCCGATAGACAGGATAGACAGGTTGACATTCCTCCTAGTAGGCTATCAGCTCAGCGAAGGTGTTGGTGTACTCCACTTGCTCCGGAGTTGCCTATTTGGTCAGCATGCTTTGGATATGTATTGATTGGTATGGCGTGGCCCTGTCCCGACCTTTATGATTTTATGTACTCTTAGAGGCTTGTAGACAGATGTCAGGTGTATGGATACTTGTATGGCCTTGTCGGCCTATGTCTTGAGTTTACAAATGGTCATGTCGGCCTTATAGGCCCGTATGTCACATGTATAAGTTTGTATATCATGTTCTGTCATCATATGTTGAGTATTCCCTTATGTTTTATTCTTGTTATCTCATGACATGTTTTCTATCTCATTTACCCTTGATAGTATGATAAGAAAGATATGTTACGTTGGTACTCGGTTGAGTAAGGCACCGGGTGCCCGTCGCGGCCCTTCGGTTTGGGTCGTGACAAAAGTGGTATCAGAGCAGTTCTGTCCTGGGGAGTCTACAAGCCGTGTCTAGTAGAGTCTTGTTTATGGGTGTGTCGTGCACCACACTTATAAGCAGGAGGCTACAGGGCATTTAGGACTGTCACTCTTTCTTCTTATTCTAGATCTTGTGGTAGAGCTCAGTTGTAAGAATTCAAACTCCTAAATTTGACTTTAGTCGTAATACAACGATACCTTCATCCACAAAGATAGTTGGTTAGAGATTGAATGTGGCTCTGGAAGAGCTGAGTTAGAGGAACTCGATTTTGCATCACACTGATGATAAGTAAATGTAAGTTCTTCAGCAGATCATGTGTCTACTAAGATGTGTGAGCTTCTTGAGAAGGAGCCCCAAGGCATGGATATCCATCCACCCATATGGTAAAAAGCAACAAGAGAATCAGAAGGTAGATACAAGTTTCAACAAATAAAAGAAGCAAGGTGGCGAAGGTTACGAGGTACCAGTTAATGAAGGTTCAGTATTTACAATTCAGGCAGAGAAATGCATGCATTCTGAGTTACCTTGAACAGTAACAGAGTTATATACAATTGACCACACCCATCTCAATTATGCCCTATGGGAGCTGACAAATATAATTTAAGAGAATGATGTAATATGAGGATCAAGCTGGGATTAGTGTAACAAAAAAATTATGGATGGATTGTTATCATTAGCTAACATTTCCGAAGGGTAGTACAGATGTGGTAATAGATCTCCTTGTGAGACACCCAGATGATGAACTCTAGAATAGTGCAATCAGATATGAATACTAGAATATTCAGGAATTTCAGAAGATAGGTAGTGGAATCCAAAAAGGGATAAATATTTACCTTTGTATGGCTCCTGTCCCTAGTAAAGAGAGAATGTTAGGTGACCCGAAGAGCCAGTGGATGGAGTAAGGGGAGTTAAAAGCGAAAGAATACTTTTATTGAAGTTTTCAGAATATGGTGATAAACAGAAGTATTAGTAGGAGAATAAGAAGAGAGTAAATAAAGTATTATGAGTAAGATGTGATAAATGGGTGATAACGGTAAATCAAAATATGACACGATGATAGAGTCTATAGTCAAGTGAAGGAATAGACAAGAGGTGACAGGCCTTGAGACAATAAAAGAGTATAGGCAAAAGGCTATATCCTCATACGAGAATTGAGTTGGTGACTCGAACATGATTACCAGAAGGAAAAAAAAAATTAGACCCCCGTAGTAATAGAAATTAGTATGGTCTAGTAAACAAGATAGAACCGAACATGAATTAGGGACCGGAGGATTTGATAATAGTCGACATCGTGAGAATTTCAGAGATCGTATTCCAACAGTAATAGAATAGACAACATACGAATAACCTTTGAAGGTCATTTAGGAAGACGCTTTCCTAAAGCAAGCATTCTGAACAGAGTTAATATTAAGGGACTAACTGTGCCAGTTACACTAGGTGTCACCTTAGTGCGTAAGAAATTAAGTTATCCCTTGTGTAGAAGGTTACCATAAGACTATTAAGGTTCATTGATGATGTGAAAAGATGCCAACGATGAAGAGGTGAAACATCTATAGGTAGATCGTCGTAGTACTAAATCTTAGTACTCCCCTTAAGGGGGGAATATGGTGTGATATGGTATTAAGTCGGAATTAAGCGGTTCAGGTAACTATGGAATGGTAAAGGAAGAATGTGGTAAAAAGGAGAAAGGGATGATGTTGCATTTGTTCAGTTCCTACAGATATGTTGCGACTCCAGAACATTACACAAGCACGTCGTCGGAGAGAGGCAGTATGGGTTCCCACACCAGACGTTATTGATAAATAAGTGTGAATGAACACTTGATACATAAGGAGCCAGTACGAGTGGTAATTTAAGATAAAGAAAATAACCCAAGAGAGATTATGCAGAATATATGTATATATGAGAATGGACCAACGAGTAATTAGTAGTTGATTCAGGAAGAGCCCGGTTATGGCTAGACAAGAAGTCACAGATAAATGAATAGATCATGCAAGATAAATGTAGTGAACCGCAACATAGGGAATTCAGTCTCGTAGATACGAGATTGCAATCATCTGAAAATTTTCAGATAGGAGTTGAGACCGTTAAAGGTACCATTTAAGTTTTATGAAAATAAGAGAGAGTGCCAATAAGGAGACAATTAAAATTTGAGATTAAAAGTAACCCTACGAGCACAAGGGCATGAAGTTATGTAACTAAGAATTATTATAGGCAAGTAAGAACAACAAAAATTTTTTTCAGGTGTACGATATAACAAGCTCGCAACTTTACAAGAGCCAGAAGGTCTCTCTAAGTACTACAACGAAAGATTAGTTGAGGAAATAAGGAAGAAGGTTTCCACCTAAGCATAGTGAGCTAAAGAGTAAATGATCTTATAACAACAGCCTTGCTACAATATTGTATACACTCCATAAGAAAGTGACAAAAGTGGTATCACCTATAAGGCCGACATGACCATTTGTAAACTCAAGACATAGGCCGACAAGGCCATACAAGTATCCATACACCTGACATCTATCTACAAGCCTCTAAGAGTACATAAAATCATAAAGGTCGGGATAGGGCCCCGCCATACCAATCAATACATATCCAAAGCATACTGACCAAATAGGCAACTCCGGAGCAAGTGGAGTACACCAACACCTTCGTTGAGATGATAGCCTACTAGGAGGAATGTCAACCTGTCTATCGGGACCTGCGGGCATGAAACGCAGCGTCCCCAGGCAAAAGGGACGTCAGTACGAATAAAGTACCGAGTATGTAAGGCAGGAAAGCATAAACAAGATCAGTAACGTAAAGAGAGATAGAGGAGATACAACCTGTAACATCTGAGTGCCTCTGGGGGCTACTGACATGAAATGCATAATACATATATATACATAAGCTTTTAAAAACATACGCCTCTATGGGCATCATCATCATCATATCATACCCGGCCTCAAAGAGGACTCGGTAAAAACGTACCCGGCCATCATAAGGCTCGGTAGAATCGTACCCGGCCACGTGGAGCTCGGTAAACCCAACTGATCAGTGGTTGCACAATAGGTGCCATACCCGGCCGACTATAGCGCGACTCGATAGAGTAAAGTAGATACATATATAATGCATGCTGGAATCATGGAGTCACGTTCTAAACCTTTTGGAGTGACATAAGGTCATTGCACCATCGATTAACATTATGGACATCATACCATCAATATGAACTTCACTAGGACTCAAGGATCATATATACTTTCTTGGAATAACTTTGTAAGGAAAGAATAACATGGACAACCTTAGTTGCTAGGAGTAGATTCATTATGAAATAGCGTATCGTTTATGTTCGTTTCACTTTTAGATTCATGCCAAAAGAATGAAGGAAGAGCCTTAAC
>NW_017675557.1:14116-29707 GCF_001879085.1 Nicotiana attenuata | reverse complement strand
TTGTATGTTGGTTAAGTTGTTAGGATGATAAACTACAAGATAGTACTTGGATTAGCTTAAGTCACTTCTATGGTGTTGTATTGCTATTGAGGGTTGTTGTGAGCTGAATATAACTTGTATTTCGACTTGAAGTTACTATAGGAGTTGTGTGTATTGTGTTCTTGCATGTGCTTAAGGTTATCTTGATGCTGATTAAGTTAAATGGATGGAGTAGACATGAACTAGTGAATAAAGCTACTAATTGAAGATAGTTGGAGTTGAGGATTGTTTCCTTTGTTATAAATATATGGTATAAGGATGGAATCATTGATGAATGACTTCATTATCATGTTAATGATAGTTTTAAATTAATGTAAGAAGTCTATAAGGGGTGATATGGGTTATACGGATTCCAATCGGAGCTTGCCGCTCGTCGTGAAGTAGTTGTGACTTGTTGTTGTTATATGGTGTCTTGTTATTGATATTTATAGGTTGCTGGACTTCCCTGGCTGTTGTTGTTGGTATATGGTATTGGAGGAGGCCCTTGTTACAAGGGAGATGCTGCCCGAATTTACGTAGACGAGCTACTAGCTTAAGTTACAGACTTAGCCTTTGCTCAACACTGATTTTGAATCTCCTTATGCTATGATAGATCGAGTTGACTTGTTTGAAGAGTTTCTTAGAAGGTATTAAGGACTCAACATGTTTAAGGTATGTTAAGGCTCTTCCTTCATTCTTTTGGCATGATCTAAAGTGAAACGAACATAAACGATACGCTATTTCATAATGAATCTACTCCTAGCAACTAAGGTTGTCCATGTTATTCTTTCCTTACAAAGTTATTCCAAGAAAGTATATATGATCCTTGAGTCCTAGTGAAGTTCATATTGATGGTATGATGTCCATAATGTTAATCGATGGTGCAATGACCTTATGTCACTCCAAAAGGTTTAGAACGTGACTCCATGAGTCCAGCATGCATTATATATGTATCTACTTTACTCTACCGAGCCGCGCTATAGTCGGCCGGGTATGGCACCTATTGTGCAACCACTGATCAGTTGGGTTTACCGAGCTCCACGTGGGCGGGTACGATTCTATCGAGCCTTATGATGGCCGGGTACGTTTTTACCGAGTCCTCTTTGAGGCCGGGTATGATATGATGATGATGATGCCCACAGAAGCGTATGTTTTTAAAAAGCTTATGTATATATATGTATTATGCATTTCATGTCAGTAGCCCCCAGAGGCACTCAGATGTTACATGTTGTATCTCCTATATCTCTCTTTACGTTACTGATCTTGTTTATACTTTCCTGCCTTACATACTCGGTACTTTATTCGTACTGACGTCCCTTTTGCCTGGGGATGCTGCGTTTCATGCCCGCAGGTCCCGATAGACAGGATAGACAGGTTGACATTCCTCCTAGTAGGCTATCAGCTCAGCGAAGGTGTTGGTGTACTCCACTTGCTCCGGAGTTGCCTATTTGGTCAGTATGCTTTGGATATGTATTGATTGGTATGGCGGGGCCCTGTCCCGACCTTTATGATTTTATGTACTCTTAGAGGCTTGTAGACAGATGCCAGGTGTATGGATACTTGTATGGCCTTGTCGGCCTATGTCTTGAGTTTACAAATGGTCATGTCGGCCTTATAGGCCCGTATGTCACATGTATAAGTTTGTATATCATGTTCGGTCATCATATGTTGAGTATTCCCTTATGTTTTATTCTTGTTATCTCATGACATGTTTTCTATCTCATTTACCCTTGATAGTATGATAAGAAAGATATGTTACGTTGGTACTCGGTTGAGTAAGGCACCGGGTGCCCGTCGCGGCCCTTCGGTTTGGGTCGTGACAGGCCATTCGGGAGAGCGGGTCGCTATTTGGAGAAATTGGCGATTTGAACGATCTGATCTCGATCTATCCTATCACCTTCGTGGAGTTGAGAGATGCCGAAAGGATGGTCGGTGCCAAAGCAGGGACTTCTACCAAAGGGGGGAATTTCATCGCCGATATTTTTTACGGCGTGATCGATAGGGCCGACCTCGATATCCCCGGTGCTGTTAGTGCGGCGGAGAAGTCTCTACAACAGGTGATAGTCTTCTCTTGCATGTCTTCTTTCCGTTCCTGGGTATTTTCTCGGCGCCTTGTTTATCTTTCCTCATTATGTCGCAGTGTAAGGAGATGTACGATCACGCCATCCTTCAACTCCAGGGGGAGCTTTCTTGCCGTGATAAGGAGCGTGACAATCTTGCTTCGAAACTTCGGGTCTCGGAGGTGCGTGGTGCTCGGGGGATAGAGAGTTGGGGGAGCTTCGAGGCATTCTAGAGGTGGCACTCCAGGAGAAAGCTGCTCTTACTACTCAGGTATTCTACCTCGTTCATACTCGTTCGTTTGCCCTGCATTCGCGCATATCCTGGATACGTATATTTATCGTCCTGTCCTTCCTCGCAGGTCGAGCAAAGTAGCTCGCGGATTTTTCGGTTGGAGGCGGAGATTTCCGGGCTGGAAGAGCGAAATGAGGTTATAGCCGGGGAATTTGCGACATCTCGAGACATTCTTGCAGACACTCATAGGGAGACCATTGCCTTGGCTGCGGCCAAATCTGAGGCCGAAAAAGATGCTGCTACTTATAAGGAGGATGCGACCACGGCGCATATGATGGTTCGTGATATGTCCATGGCAGTCGACCAGAGACTAACTCGAGCCGTCGAGTATGCCAAAGCAAAGGCCAAGAGGAAAATCCTGGAACAACTGGAGACTAGAGGCTTCGAGCTGTCTGCCGATTTGGAGGAGGCTCGTGTGATGGAAGAAAAATTGGTGCTCTTGAACACTCCCGATAGGGGCGAAGATGATAGCGGCGAGGAAGAGTCTCCTGGCCTTTTGTGTATCCCCTTTTTCATTAAGTCTTCCCTTCTTGGGAAGCAAACACTGTACAGACGTTTATATCTTCTTGTTGACATGTATAAAAAAGGGTTTTTGTTCTGTCTGTTCCTCCTCTTAGTCCCCTATCTTTGCGTTCCGGTATCGGTCCTTCGGGGCTCTGAGGCTGGCTGCATCCTGAAGTGGATTTGATTATTTCTCCGGATCCGATTTTTGTGACGTCGAGGATCTCCCGAGGCTCTTCGATCTTACTAGCCATGCGGGCGCCTGGCATGATTCTGCCAGTGCACTCCCCAAGGAGAAGGCGATGTTAATGTTGCCAGGATTAATTAACCCCTTTGGATAACCGAGCGGCTGTCGCTCAGCCCTTTTATATTTGTTCATCAGCCTTTCAAACGGTGATTTCGCAAATTTTGATAAGCCTATCTTTTCTGCAGAGCCTTTTGCTTTGCGCGAGTTCTTCCACTCCCCCGCCTCAAAGAGTTCTTGCCAGGATCCTCATCTTCTTCTTTGTCCTGCTGTAGTCATGTCCGCTTCCTCGACTGCTGATCCTTGGACGGAAAAGGGTCCCTGCTGTGCTCCGCCTTTGGTTGGTACTGGTGGATCATTCCCGACATCGGGGGAACAAGATCTGGGTCGCCCTGTCTGGAGGAAAGTTTTCACATCGGGGAAACCCCCCAATGTTCCAGGTCATCGAGACCATTTGTCGAGGATCACTTCATCGGTAAGGGTGGAAAACCTCGAGATGATTAGGAAATAATGCAGATGGGGGGAGGGTACGATCTTGCGACTACCCCCCTCCCCCCCGAGGAGAACATAACGACATACGCTGAGGGGTTCTTGAGTGTGTATGTCCACGCTTTCGCGTTGAGTCCCCCGGATCGGGTCGTGCTTAATTTCTGTCGGAGGTATCAAGTAACGTTGGTGCAGGTTCATCCCTTTCTTTGGAGAATAGTGCGCTCGATGAGATACTTTGCTGACAGGACCGGGATAGAATTCACCCTTAGCCATCTCGTGAGGTTGTATCGGCCATTGTGTTATCGGGGCCTGATCGCTCTCCAGCGTAGATCTGCTAGAGTTCCTAGGATTGGAAGCGAGGGGGACGAGGACTATGGATGGATGAATCCGTTCATGCGAATTTAGACGACCGATGTTATACCCGAAGAATTTTGTCGTTTCCTAAGAGATGGAACCTCACGCGTAAGTGCTTAGTTTGAACTGTTTTTTAACTCAGCATGGAGTTGGCCCCGTAACCGCGTCCTTCTACTCTTTGTTCACAGCAACTCGCTGGTTGCCCGACGAGATCCCGGACTTAGCCGAATGGTCCCGTAAGCTAGCAGCTTGCTCGGTTTACGACAGGCGTCGATGGCAAGATCTATCAAAGGGGAGGTGGGAGGCGAAGCACCACGGTAGGTGTTTGGCATCTTGGCTTGTTAAGGAGCGGCTTCCTTCTTGCTGGCTCGTTTGGTTTATCTGTTGTAGGTGCCAGGAGTCTCTTCGAGCTGAGGCCGAATTCCCCGAGGGAGGAAAGAGATCGTTGACCCCGGAGCTAGAGTGCATCGGAAAAATGAAAGATGTCCCAGGGCGCGAGGAGGCCTGTGAAGGGGAGACCTTTTCGCGGCGGTTAAGGGGAAATGATGCGGCCGATCGGCAGTTTCCCAGGGTTGGGGTATCGTCGGACGTTGCTTCATCCTTCGGCGAGGCTCATCGCTTTGGCCTGATGGTGAGTTTCGGTTGCTGTAAGGATGTTTCAGACTTACGTCCTACCCTTTTCTTTTTGCCCACCTGACTTTCTTTCTCATGTTTTTGACAGGCTCAGAGCCGAACTTCTTCGTTATGAGGCCCCATTGCGGGATGCTCGGGATAGGGAGAAATCCTTAAGACGTCTTTGTGCGGCAAAGGAAAGCAAGCTCGTCTCTTTACGGCGTGAGGTTGACCGAAGTCGGGTCTGGGAGGCCCTTTTGGAGGAACAGGTATCCTGCATTTTGTGCTGAATTGCACTCCCTTTTGCCATCTTGACGTGTTGTTGTTTCAGTTGGAGGACAGGGTGAGTGAACTGGAGCAACTTTGGGGCGAAGTCGGCAAAGCCAAACGTGACTTCACGGAGCTACAGGCGCGCGTGAATATCCATTCTGAGGCAAAAAAGAGGGCTCAGGTCGGGGTTTCCGCCCTTGAGGCACAAATTTAGGCTGCTCGTGCGAATGACTCTGCCCGGGCGAAGATGATCATGAAACTGTCATCCAATCTTTCAAGGGAAAAAACCGAGGTGGTGAATACTCGAGCTGAGGTGGTGATGCATGATGCCAGGTCGGGGCAGAAAATGGCGGCTTACTCGAGGAATGCCAATGCCGCTAAAGTTGAGTTGCAGAAGACCCTCGATCGTGCCGAAAACAGTAGAGAGTATGCGAGGTGCAGATCCCGGAGGGAAACCTTTGAGGAGATTCACGCAAGGGGCTTTGATCTTTCGAGGGAGATCGAGCAAGCCAAAGGAGAGGAGCACGATGCCAAGTTCCTATTGTCCGATGCTGAGGAAGATTAGGAGGAAACCGTTGGGCTATGACTGCCGGAAAAAGCGGAATGATCGCTTCTTGCCTCCTTTGTTATGTATGTATGGTTTTCAATATTCTGCGTAGGTTGGGGCCGCGCCTTGTCGTCAATACGTAGCAATAAGAGGGGGAACCCCGCAACTTATACTCTTTGTATTTTCGTTTGTTGGAATTTCAATTGGGTCGATTCGATCCCAGACTTGCCCCAAGGCTTCTATGCTTTGCTCGTTGTTGGGTTTAGTCTCCGAGTCGGGATCCGACTCGAGCTTGATTTACCCTCGAGATTGGCGCTCGTCTAGGTTGGCGGCGTCGGCTTTTATTTCTCGCCTTTGGGCGTTTGGTCATTTTAACTTATTTAGGGTCCAGTCTCCGAGTCGCGTTGCAATTCGAGCTTTAATTGACCCTTAAGCTGTCAGTTTTGGCTGGCGACAAGGGCTCTTACGCTATTTGGTCGTACAGACCTTTTGATATGTGGCCCGTAGGCTTGATTAGTTAGCTATTTTGGATCCGGTCTCCGAATCGAGTTACGATTCGAGCTCACTTTAATCCTCATGTTGTCAATTTGGCTGGCGACAATGGCTCTTACGCTTTTTGGTCATAGAGACCTTTCGATATGTGGCTCGTAGGCTTGCTTAGCTAGCAAAAATGGCTCTTACACTGTTTTTGCCCGTGGGCTTTTTGTAGGCTTTGTTTTCCGCTCGTTAAGGTCTTTTTTTGAAAGATTTTTGCCTGACCCGTCGTCGGTTCTAGAAGAACCTCGATTTCAAGTCGTAATCGGCGATATTTCGAGCACCTCGGAAGGTTCATAGCCCGTTGTTTTCCCGTTGAGGGAAGCCTGTTTTGACCGGTTCTTTCCGAAATATATTCGAAGTAGTGGCCTGCAATTTGTTTAGCGACGTTCAGGCGTCCCCGAGTTGCATTATTTTGGTTTTATTAGCCACTTTGACCTTAGTCATATGCATTTTTCCATAGCCATTTTTGATCCCGAGTGATAGTTTAGGCGTCTACATCGAGGGTATGCCCTTTCGGGATTCTTACAAATGCGACGTATAGCCTAAACTTCGGGATTTTCATGCTTGTTGAGGTCTTACAGTTTGTCATGCCTATTGAGGTCTTACAGTTTTTTCGGCGATGTAGTATGGCGATTGTCGTTAGTCTCCAAGTCATCAAGTTATTTAAGAGTGAAGACCGCTTCTTCTGAACTCGAAGCTGTGTTTTTGGGGCTTTACGAGCACGGTGTTCCGGTCCTGGAGTTGTGCGAGTTCATGCATTAAGTCTCCGAATATTTTGGAATATTTTTGTTGGAGAGGCCCCTGTTGGGATGCATTTGAGATTCCCTTTTCCAAAGTATGAAATGCCAACCAATATTCTTTATTGCTTGGCATAGACTTATGTTGTTTAATACATGCTGTTTTGTTGTTTTGGGTCCGGCCCGTGCATGTATTCCCTATTGGGGCTTTGTTCGTCATTCTGCGGCACAGATCGGCTGTAATAAGGATTCCATAGGCTTGTTAGGGCTTTCTTGGGAGGAATGTCGATGTTGCCTTGTTAAAAAACCATGCCGGTAGAAAACCCATTACGGGATAAAAATCCGATCAAGGGAAAAGAGTGCTACGGTCGTTTCGAAGCCTCGAAATCTTCGAGCCGAGATACTATCCTGATTACCTTGGTTATTGCCCTGCACAAAAGCAACTGTGAAGCAGAACATGGGGAGAGGGATAGGCGCTTATACCTCGGCGATGCCGCTTCCCGGACTTTGGCATTTACTTAGCGGCTTCCAGATGGTTCTTTATTTGAACGTGCTCGGGTGGAACGTTCAGAAGATCGTGGGGGCAACGTCCTGAGGCTCGTCCGTTTTGTTCCCCTTTGCCATTCCTTCTCCCTGCGATTGACTTTTAGCCCGGCTGTTGAGGAATTTCCGAAGGTGCTCGTCGTTGAGCAATCGGGCCACTTCCTCTTGGAGTTGCCTGCAATCTTCAGTTCGGTGCCCGTGCGAGTGGTGAAACTCGCAAATTAGGTCGTAGTTCCTGTGGGAAGGGTCCGAATGCAAAGGTCTGGGCCATCTGGCGTCTCCGATCTTGCTAATGGCTAACACGATGTCTGGCACATCGACGCTGAAGTTGTACTCCAATAAGTGGGGCGCGTTTGTTGGCGCTATGTTCCAGTCGATCCTGGCTTCTGTTAACGAATCCTCGAGGATCCTGTCCTCGATCTATCCTTCGATCACTGCGAGGTAGGTTACGTCTTGGGATGTCCCTTCTGTCTTCGGGGTATGGTTGGTACCTTTCTTTGTTTTGTCTCGCTTCTCTCACCGAGGGTATGTTCGGGTATACTGAGCCCGAAGGGGCTCCCAGTTGGTCGTCCTCGGCCCTGATCTTTGACTGGTATTGGTTATGGACGTCTGACCAAGTCACAGTCGGGTATTCGATCAGGTTCTGCTTCAGCTGCTTCGAGGCCATCGAGCTCCGTTCGTTTAGGCCTTGGGTGAAGGCCTGTACCGCCCAGTCGTCGGAGATGGGTGGCAGTTCCATTCGTTCTATATGGAAGCGGGACACGAATTCCCGCAGCATCTCATCCTCTCTTTGCTTGATTTTGAAAATGTCGGACTTCCTCGTTGCTACCTTGATGGCTCCCGCGTGCGCCATTACGAAGGAATCTACTAGCATGGTGAATGAATCTATGGAGTCAGGATCCAAGTTGTGATACCACATCATGGCCCCCTTCGAAAGTGTTTCCCCGAATTTTTCAGCAACACGGACTCGATTTCGTCATTTTTTATATCGTTGCCTTTTACATCGCAGGTATAGGCGGTCACATGCTCGTTGGGATCAGTGGTGCCGTTGTATTTGGGGAGCTCCGGCATCCTGAATTTTTTTGGGAATGGGCTTTAGGGCCGCTTCCCCTCGGGGAACAGCCTCCGTACGAATTTCATCGAATCCATACCTTTTAGGACCGGGGGTGCTCCCGAGATATGGTCCACTCGAGAGTTGTAGGTCTCGACTTTTTTATCATTGGCCGCAATCATTTTTTCACCCGATTCGATCCTTTTGGTAAGGTCTTCCAGCATCTTCACTGTGGTGGGGTTAGTCGTTGACCCGATGTCATTTGATCTTTCGGGTATTTTCTCAGCGGAGGGAGCTGCCTCCGGTGCTGGTGTGCTGGGAGTTCTCGGATGGCTTTGCAACTGAGCAATGGTCAGTTGTTGTGCCTGCAACATTTCAAAAATAATGTGAAGACTAACTTCATGTTCTTCCCGGGCCGGGGTTTTTTGAACTTCCTGTCGGCCGCCGTCTCGCACGCTTCTGTCGGCGTGAGAAGTTTTGTTGACTTGTTGTGCGTCCTGCGAGTCCGCGTCCGCTAGTATTGGTCCGGGTGCATTATCGGGATCCTGTAGTGGTGCTCTGGCGACCAGGATAGCTACACCATTTTCCCCGTGATCTTCGAGGCTGTCGTTCTCAGCTCTGTTCACCGAGCCAAACATTTTTACCTGAAATCAAAGGATCTTTGACAAGAAACAGTGTGAAAAATGATATGTGTTTGCGTGATGAAACTAGCAAGAAAATAATCACTATTATTTTTAGCCCCACGGTGGGCGCCAAATTGTTTATCGGGAAAATGGGACTCTAAAAGTACGTGATCTATTCCCAAGCTAGTTTGTTAGAGCAGATGGTGCTAGTATTATGAATTTTAACGATGGGGGGGAGATAAACGAGGTAATGACCGAACCAAAGCGTCTGCTACCCGGGTGCAAGCTTGGTCGATTGGGACTTCGAGGTCGACCTTGAGATCGACCTCGAGTTGTCGGGGACACTCGGGAGTAGTCTAACAACTAGAGATACAATCAAACGAAGCTAGTTATAACCGAAATTGAGTTTGTATGATGAAGAACACATATAAAAATGAAGAACACATATAGAGGCAAAGGATATCGAGATATCCTCAATATCAGTTAGAACAAATGAGTTTCAATAAGGAGAGAGAGAGAGAGAAAGATATATTATTGCACATATAGAATTGTGGGAGCAACATCAGTCCCTTACAAGGTAGGGCGAGTCCCCTTTATATAGGAGAGGAAACTTGGAATACTTGTATATTTAATTCATGAAATATGAAGATGTGATGGCTTGACTCGACGCCCCTGCGTAGGCTAGGGATAGGCCGGTCCTGTCAGACTCATCCGCGTGCCTTGGAGGCTTCCTTTCTTTATCCCGATCTCAGCCTCAAATCAGGTCTTGATAGACCCCGAAGAAAAGGACGAAATTGTGGCTTCATACCCTTGGGGTCTCGAGATATCTTACCGAGGTGGCGTTATGTCCTCAGGGTCTTGAGGTACCTCCCTGAAGTGGCTTAATGGAAGGGAATCAGGCCCTCTGATTTCACCGCGTACACTTGTAGATACCCAAATTGCAGCCAAGGAGAATGCTTTCGCTATGATTCCACCCTTGAGCCACAAGTCCGGGCCGTTCGAGCGAATGAGTCTGCTCGAGCAAACATGGTCGCAAGGCTCTCGTCCGAGCTCTCGAAGTCGAAGGCCGAAGTGGTGAATGTCCGGGCCGAGGTTGTAATGAGCGGCACCAGGGCGGATCAGAAAGCGTCGGCCTATTCGAAAAGTGCTTCTATTGCTAGAGCTGAGCTGAGGAGAGCTCTTGATCGTGCGAGCAGTAGCAAAGAGTATACGAAATCCAATTCTCGGAGGGAAACTCTCGAGGAAATTCATGCTAGGAGCTTTGATCTCTCGGAAGAGATCAAACAAGCCAAAGAGGAGGAGTACGATGCCAAGTTCCTTCTATCCGATGCCGAAGATGGCGAGGACGGGGCCGCTGGGCCATAGACCCCGAAGGGGGGGGGGGGTTTACTTCCTTCTTTGTTCTTGCGTATACAGCTTTCACAGTATGTTGTAAACGGAATTTGAATTTTATCACCTGTATGTACAAGGGGAAAACCTTGCAATTTGTTCCTTCTGTGTTTCTGTTCGTCAATATTTTAACCAGGTCAATTCGACCTTTGAGTAAGTAGGAATCTTTAGATTTGTGATACGGCCCTGGGGCTTATTAGGTTGGCGACAATGGCTCTTACGCTTTGCCCTGAGGCATATGTAATTAACTATTTTGGGTTCAGACTCCGAGTCGGGTTTCGACTCGAGCTCATTTGACCCTCATGTTTTGTATTTGTGTGAGCTGGCGACAATGGCTCTTACGTTTTGTCCTTAGGCATATGTAGTTAACTATTTTGGGTTCTGTCTCCGAATCGGGTTACGATTCGAGCTCATTTAACCCTCAAGTTTTGTATTTGTGTGGGCTGGCGACAGTGGCTCTTACGCCTTGGGTCGAAGCGACCTTTTATTGGCTTTGTTTTCCCCTCGTTAAGGACTTTTTAAAGTAATTTCGTCTGACCCGTCGTCGGTTCGGAAAGAACCTCGATTTCGAGTCATTTTGCGGTGATGATCGAGCACCCCGTGAGGTTTGGCTCGCAGGCTGAGTATCCCGAAGCCAATGATGTAGAGCTGACATGGTCGAAGCTCTTTTGCCTATGTCGAGGGTAGCCTGTTTAAGCGGTTCTTTTTGAAGTAGATTCGAAGTAATGGCCTATGATTTTGTAGCGACGGTCGGGCATCCCCGAGTCGTATTAGTTTGGCTGGTATAGCTGTATGACCGTAGTCATTTGTGCTTGGCCGGAGCCATTTTTGGTCCCCGAGTGTAGTAGTTTAGGTGTCTATATCGAGGGTATGCCTTTTCAAGGATCTTACAAGTTCGATATATAACCTAAACTTCGGAATTGAGTTTATGCCTGTAGTAAGGTCTTAAAAAATTTTCATGCCTTGCTTGAGGTCTTACAGTTTTTGTTGTTGCCTTATGTAGGTCTTACGAGACCGAGTCTGCCCGCTCGGGGTCGTATGGCCTCGGGTTTTTTAATAAATGGAGATTGGCGATAGTCTCCAAGGCATCGAGGTTGTTCTGGCTCGGGAGCCGTTACTCGTGAGATAGGTATTGCCTCATTGAGGGCTTACGATTTCGGAGATCCCGACCCTGAGGTCGTGCATTTCTGAGATTTTGACGCCAGTCCTCGAGTATTCGGGGCACTTTCGGCCTTGGAGATGTTTCGTGATTTTCATGTTTCCTCGTCGAGGGCTTATAAGTTTGGAGTTTCGACCCTGAGGTCCTGCGGACGCTGAACCGTTGACGCCAGTCTCCGAGTATTCGGGACATTTTTGATGGAGGAATCGTTTTGGCAAAAATGTCGAGTTTCCTTTGGACTATGAGATGCTTTGACAAAAGGTATTCTTTGATTACTTGGCATAAATACATATTGTTTAGTTGTCGTGGGACCGACTACATAGGCACGGTTCGTTCGACCGTTTGGCCCGTTACATCATTCTACTATTGGGACCCTGAGGGGATGCCCTCCAGTATTCGGGGTTGATTGCAAAGGAAGCGTCGAATACTTGTTGAGTCTTTCTTAGGTATCGCATGGATGTTGCCTCGTTAAAAACCTTGCCGAAAAAACCCTCTTTGAGAAAAAACTCGGTTGAAGAAAAAGAGTGCAACGGACGCTTCGAAACCTTAAGGTCTTCGAGCTGGGTCGGCATTTCGACTGCTTCGGTCGGGGGCCTGTACAAAAGTTATCATGAAATATAATATAAAAAGGGGAGAAGATTATACCTTAGTGGCAATGGTGCTTTTAGATCATGGCGTTCGTTTGGTGGACGTGATGCGGTCCTTTCATTTGAATACAGTCGAGGGCGTGTCTTAGAAGATCGTGTGGATGACTTGTTATGGTTCATCCGCTTTGTTATTTTTGGTCGTTTCTCTTTCTCGGGACTGATTTTTAGCTCGGACGATGAGGAATTCCCGAAGGTGACCGTTGTCGAGTAGCCGGGCCACTTCCTCCCAGAGTTGCCGGCAATCCTCGATCCTGTGTCCGTGCGTGTTGTGAAACTCGCATACTAAGTTATAGTTCCTCTGTGAAGGATCCGACTATACAGGCCTGGGCCATTTGGCGTCCCTGATTTTGCTGATGGCGAACACGATGTCCAATATGTCAACGTTGAAGCTGTATTCTGACAAGCAAGGTGCCTCAGTTACCCCGCGTTTTTATCGAAAGCCCTCTATTTATGAGCCCCCGAGGATTTCATCCTCGGTTCATCAGCCGATCGTTGCGAGGCGGGTTGCATCTCGGGGCATCCCTCCTGTCTTTGGTGTATGGCTGATATCTTTCTTTCTTTGGCTTTGGCTCCTTTGCTAAGAGCCTGATTGGGTATACTGAGCCCGAGGGGGCTCCCATCTGGTCATCCTCGACACTGATTTTTGACTGGTATCGGTTATGGACGTCCGACCAGGTCACGGCGGGATACTCGATCAGATTCTCTTTGAGCTGCCTTGAAGCCACTGAGCTTTGCTCATTCAGGCCTTGAGTGAAGGCCTGCACTGCCTAGTCGTCGGAGACCGGCGGTAGTTCCATTCGTTCCGTTTGGAAGTGAGATACGAACTTTCGCAGCATTTCGTTCTCCCTCTACTTGATCTTGAACACATCAGATTTCCTCGTTGCTACTTCGATGGAACAGGCGTGTGCCTTTATGAAGGAGTTTTCCAGCATGACAAATGAGTTTATGGAGTTGGCAGCTAGGTTGTCATACCACATCATGGCCCCCTTCGAGAGTGTCTCCCCGAACTTCTTTAGTAAGACGGACTCGATCTCGTCGTCTTTTATGTCGTTTCCCTTCACTACGCACGTGTAGGCAGTAACGTGCTCATTGGGATCTGAGGTCCCGTTGTATTTTGGGAGTTCAGGCATTCTAAACATCTTTGGAATGGGTTTCGGAGCCGCTTCCTCAGGGAATGGCCTTTGCATGAACTTCTTCGAATCCACACCTTTCAGGACCGAGGGTGCGCCCGGGATTTGGTCGACCCTGGAGTGTTAGGTCTCAAACTTCTTGTCGTTGGCTGCTATCATTTTCTCGCCCGATTTTATCCTTTTGGTGAGGTCCTCGAGCATTCATATGATGGCGGGATCAGCTATCGACCCGTTATTGCTTGACCTCTCCGGTACCGGTTCGACCGGGGGAGTTGTCCCCGGTGCTACTGTGCTAGGAGTCTTCTGGTGACTTTACAGCTGAGCAATAGCCAGGTGTTGTGCCTGTAACATTTCAAAAATAACATGAAGGCTAACTTCCCGTTCTTCCCGAGCCGGACTTTTTGGGCTTTCTGTTGGTCGCCTTGGTGTATGCTCCTGTTAGTGTGGGAGCTTATCTCGACGTGTCGAGCGTCGCATGAGATTCTGTCGGGCAGAATCGGTCCTGGCGCATTCTAAAGATTTTGTGGCAGCTCACCAACACCTGGAAAGCCACACCATTTTCTCTATGGTTCTCAATATTGTTGTTTACTGAATCAGACATTTTAACCTAAAACCGAAGATCTTGGACAAGAAAAGTGTGAAAGATAACATGCGTTATGTGATGAAACCAGCATGAAAATAATCACTATTATTTTTAGCCCCACGGTGGGCGCCAAACTGTTTACCGTGAAAATGGTAATAACAATTAAATTTGTTGATGGGACTCTAAAAATACGTGATCTATTTTACGCTAGTTGTTTAAGCAGATGATGCTATATGTATGAAGTTTCGAGACTAAATGCGAGCTAAAATAGAGTTATAATCAAATCGATGAGCTAGCCAATCGGGGCTTCGGACTTACCGATGCGGGGCCACGAGAATGATTCCCGGGCTCGAGCTCGAGCTATTAAGGGCGATCGGGGAAAGGTTACCAGTTATAAACAATCAATGAAGGCTCTTTATGGCCAATGATAAGCAATAAATGAAGAACAAGTATGAAGATAATAAACAAGGACAACAATATCGAGATAGTATGCTAGAGAGAACAGAGTATGTTCTTCTATATTTCATGTGGAGTAATTGGAGCAACAGACCTTTACATAATGGCAGGGATCCCCTTTATATAGGAGGGAAATCCCTGATCGCTTCCAACTCGACGCTACACCAAGGTAGGAAGAGCGGGTCGCAATAGCTTTTACCCGAATAGTGGTCGGGATCGATTTCCATAGGGAGCTAGTAGTGGAGTTGGATTTTCTGTCTAGTCTAGAGATATGTTTGTGCTCCTAATGTCACTTCAAACATTCTTGCGTTTTTGATTTTATAACTACTATGATAAAACTAATGATTAACGCTAAATTATGCTACTAGAATATTGCAAAGTTGTATCTAATGGGAAGAAAGGCACTAGGGTCGTGGCATTACCTAGGTGGCTAATTGACGGGTAGATGTTACTAAGGATAGATTGACATATTTGGAGCTTATGCTATAACCGTTGCACAATTGTACCCACTCTCACACCTCTCAGTAGAGAGCGTGATTTTGCCCAATTGACTCTCTCGAGACCAATTCGGTAGGCCAATAAGATCAAGAAACTAGGGTTCAAGTAGGGTGATTACTCTCTCGAGATTTAACCCGTTAATTGGGACTATTATTTCTCATGAATCCATCCCAATTCCTTGTTGGGTCAATTTTGGGGTCATAAACTCTCTTTCTCAAGAAGAGTCAAACCCACAAACCTTGAATCAGTGTTTGCAACCACCAATTCTTAAATAAAAACATAAAATCAACCCAAATAGCAAACACCCATAATCAATCTAACCCTAGATGGCAACACCTATCAATTACCCACACTAGGGTTGAGCCACAACTCTAGCTAATGGGTTTAGCTACTCATGCTTGAAAGAGAAAGTGAAGAAATAGATGAAGAACTAAGCATATTAATTGATTACTAAGAAGAAACTGCAATAATCTATCGTTAATGAAGAGCAAAAGTGCCGAAAATGGCTACAAAAGTGAGTCTCACGAGCGCAGCTAAGTCTGGAATATAAAAACTTTCCTAAAAATGGTAAAATGTTCTATTTATACTAGGCTGGAAAAACTGGACAAAAATACCCCTGCGGGGTCAGTGCGGGCCGCGCAAAATGGACCGCGGCCGCACTGGCTCTTGGACTTCTCATTTTTGCTTGTCTGAAGTTGGGGACCGCGGACCGCGTGGAAGTGCACCGCGGCCGCGGTGGAAGTTGGCGCGGCCGCGCAAAAACGAGCGCGGGCCGCATTGCATGGAATTGGCAAAATGTGAGCTCTCTGAATCTCTGCTCCGCGGACCGCACAAAAGAGTAGCGCGGCCGC
>NW_017675557.1:6698-13438 GCF_001879085.1 Nicotiana attenuata | reverse complement strand
TTTTGATTCAGTTGGCAACTAATTCACTTGACTTCTTTGAGTCTATTCACCTCTTACCGAAGGGTTAGGAGACACTTCATCACTCTTTCTTACGCAATTCAAAACATTTCTCCTTTTTCTACTTTTTCCACACCTTTTTCACTTTTGGTTTTTCTTTGAATCCCTTTTTATTCTTTTTCATATTGGGCTTTCTTTTTGTCTTTTTCTGTTCTTTCTTTTTCATTGCCTTCCTTTTCTTTTTCTTTTGTACCTTTTACCCCTTTTTGTTTCCTTTCTTGTCTCTCCCCCCAAACTTAGTCTTTGCTATTACTCAAGGGAAGATGTGGGTGCCAAGAGAGGGTAGAATTTAGAACAGGTATAGGCTTGTAGCATTGGTTCTTGAAAGAAGAAGGTTTAAGGCTCAAAAGGGCTAGCTAGGGATTATCTCATAGGTAGGCTATGGATTTGTTCAACTTATCAATTTGGATCAAGGAGAGCCTATAATCACTTCTCGAGTCGAACTTCACTCAAAATTTCGCCTCAACAAACATTCGGGGCAAGTTCTAGACCATTGGCTCGGGACTTGGACTCATAATTCAATTTATCACCACACACACTCAAGGATTGCTTAAGACATAGAGTCGAGGGCCCACAACAACCTTAGATATGATTGAGCACACGATAGTCCCGAAAGACCACATGATGTTTGTTTGGTCAACTCACGAGTCTCAAGGTCACTACTTTCACCATCCTAAACACAACCATTTGTCTTTGACCATGGGTTCAAAGGCAAATGTGTTAGGCCCAAGTGAAGCTATGATTGAAGTACCCTTAAATAAAAACTACTAAAAACAAAAGAAAAAGCAAAAACGGACTCAAACCCTTAAGAAGGTTGTCACGCCATCCATCATCGGGAAGAGCCACCCGGTTCACACAATACTCCACCCTTGGAAAGAACTGTGGCATTAATAAAAACAAGGGCTTATTGAAAGCGCCAAAAACAAGATAAAAAGGCTGCGAGCCTATCTACTAAGCTAAAAGTGAAAATGAAAAATTTGTACGAAAATAGAAAACAGAATGAATATTTACAATAGGGGATTAGAATATACAACGGGGGATGAATATATACAAAAGTGTAACTTTATATACAGACCAAAGAGAGAATAAAAAGTACGATAAAAGTAGCTAAATGTAAAGTTATATACAGACCAAAATAGAAAATCACATAAACATAAACTAGGTCAAATATATACAGTCATCCAGATAAAACAAAAAAGTAGGGCGCACCCCACGAATAAAAGTTGGCATTGTCCCCAATGCCAACTATCAAAATAAGCATCAAAAAGTCACAAGAAAGGATATAGGGGCTCCCTAAGCCTNATTTGTAATTTAAAAAAAAGAGTTGGGAATCGTTGAATTCACTTGATAATATATTATAATAAAATCTCACTTTATACAAGTATTTCTCTTAAGGATAATTGCTTATTGCTAATACAATTATATCTTATCTCACCAAGAATTAACCAACTAATAACACTCCGTGAGGTTATGTAATTAATTGAGTTAAAACTGGTGACAGTTAAACCGAAATATTTTTCTTGCTTGAATTGTGCTAAGAGGTAGTAAAAACTTCGTGAGAATATTTTTACTAAAAAGCAATAATCTTGCCTACAACAATTCCTCCGTGAGAATTAAAACTGAGGCAAGCAAGATTATCGACTTTTAATAATAGCTTGCTAATAATTGCTCTCACTTCACTATTTTATTCAATAGTTACTATATATTAATTTTGCTCCGTGAGAATTACAAAATTAATATGATAGTAACTTAAAGATAAAATATATAGAAGTGATAACAATGATTAGTTAAAAACTATTATTATAGCACAACATAAAATATAAATAGAAAGTTTCAAGACAAGGATGTATTAAACTGAGATAGTATTATAATATATATATATCAAGCTTCATCAACTATCCCAACAAAAAAGATTACTCCATTACGAAGTAAGAAAAACTAATTTAGGAATAAAGAACTTATGAAGAAATATTATTCTTCTAAAACAAAGACAACAAGTAGTAAATACTAAAGACAAAGAGAGACCATGAATAGTTCTTCTCTGCTCAAGACTCTATATCCCTTCTCTTCAAAATTCACACTCTATTTATAGAGTTTTCTTGCCAAGGTTCTCCATAGTTGCAACTATGGAAATTGTAGTTGCAACTATGACTTTGCCAAATGTGTTTCATTCTACGGAGGAAGAACCATAGTCTCAACCATACTTTGCTAGTTGCAACTTATGTAATTTGCTTCATGAATTCCAATTGCCATTGTCGCAACTATGGTGCTATTTTTGCTTCTTCATTCCCGGTTGACTACTCAATTCTCATTCTTTTTTGCTTCTTTTCTTCGATTTTCATATGCTCTTTCTCCTGCGAAGTATGTTAGAAAATATGGGAGAATATGATATATTTATTCATGTTTTATTTAAAATCTTTAATATTTAACATATAAAAATATATGAATAAATTATATCCATCAGCTGGCTGAGGTGCTAACTAGGTCTGAATGGTGGAAGACAATGTAGACAACTTGGATGTCGCAGCTGACATCCAATTGTTCAAACCGGTTAATGTCTGGCTCAACTGATGGGAAGTGATGGGATACTTCCGGGAAGATGGGATTCCCGGGTCAGTTGAAGTACTGGGACCAGCAGTGGAGGAAGGTCCTGGAGGCAAGTCCTCAACTGTAGTAGCAGCAGGCATGGTGGAAGGCTCAGTTGAAGGCTCTACCGCAACTGGTTCCTCAGACTGGCCAGTTGGGGCAGAGGCAGGTGGCTTGTAGTTTTTGTCTTTAGGGTTGTCAGGGCCCTTCATACTGAACCAGGTGAATGGAGCCACTGGCCTGACCTTGATATCATATGGTTTTCTCCACTTCCATGTCCCTGAAGTACATGGTGAGGGTATTGGGAAAGGGGTAGTTCCGATCATGCTCTTGCCCCACAGCAGTAATCACACGGGACATCACATTGCCCACGTTGATAGGATATCCGGCCATAATAGATGCAACAAGAACAGCCCGGGTGAGTGGAATAGTCTGATCGTGGGTGGAGGGTTCAAGCCGACTGCACACAAAAGACAACCAATCCCGAGCCTCAAAGTTGAAAGTCTTCCGATAGATTTTGGTTCCTGCTGGCACCCACTCTGGAACAGTACCTGGGATTGCCAGGTATGAGACTAACCACGGACGAACTTCTTCACCCATTGCCAAGTTTTCATTATACAGGGTCTCATCCTCGTCATCGAACCCTAAATATTCATTGAGTGCTTGCCCAGTAAAGATCACCTTTTTGTTCCGCACTTTGGTTACTTTGGTGCCCTTCAAGATGTGGGCCACATTTCTGTAGAACTCCTTGATCATGTGCTCATTTGCTCATTTTCTTTTACACAGTGACTCCAGAAGTGCTCCCAATTCGCTCGAGTGTGAAATTGTCTATGCACATTGGGAAGTAGAGGTAGAAGGTCTCGCTCAATAAAACTCCTTTCAAGGATCAACTTTCATTTAGGCCACCATACCTTGAACTTGTGGAATGCTAACTGACTGACGAATCTATCCTCCCAAGCTGCGAGATCTCTAGTCCGGTCAACACCCCCAACCTGAGGTACACCACTCTGGGGCACCTCTTCATCACTGTCCTCACCACCTCCATCACCTTTGCCTGCACTCTCCCCAGATAATGAAGCTGTGGTGGAGGTGGAGTACTCACCGCTGCCGGCTACTGAGCCTTCAGACGACTCAGAAGATATACGTTGTTGAGCTTGGGCAGTTGGAGGTGAAGGAGCTGGCATTGATTCGGAGGAGGGGTGTTGTGAAGGCATGTACTCACTCCTCGATTGGTCATTATCTGGTTCAGCAATCCTCAGTGTTTTCCTTGTTTTCAGTTTAGGTTAGGGAGTGAGTTTAACTTGTTTTCCTTTGTCTCCCCGGGAGGGATCACCTCGGCCTGGTTGTTTTGCACCTCCTCCTCTTTGCCTCACCATTGTCTGCAAGCAAACACATCTAACATTGTTAGTTTAAGCACAGGCATTGAAACAGGTGAATGAAATAGATTGCAGACAAAAGTGCAGAACACAGTTGCAGCACAAGTGCAGAACATTGCACCGCGGCCCGCACAAACAGGAGTGCGGCCGTGTTGGAGGCACCGCGGACCGTGCTAAGGCTACCGCAGTCCGTGCTTGGAAAAGGCCCAAATTAACAACTCTCTGAATCTCCCACCGCGGTCCGCACAAAATGGGGCCGCGACCGCGGTGGGCTAGCGCGGACCGCGCTAAGTGCAATACGGCCATGCTGGGAATAAAACAAATCAACTTGCAGTCAATTGAGCACCGCGGTCCGCACAAAAAGGCAATGCGGACTGCGTCAGGGCGACCGCGGACCACGCTAAGGCGACTGCGGGCCGCGGTGTCTAGGGTTTACGGGCACTAAGTTAGGGTTGCATTTTTTGCCATTTTTGTTCAAATTTTTACACCTACTTTGTCCCAACTCATTTGCCCACTCAATATGCACAGAAAACAGCCCAAAACTAACATGAAAACTAACCTAAACTAACGAAATAAAGAACAAGGGGAAGAAATAGAAGTTATGGGCTAAATGTAAGAAAATAAAACAAAAATTAACCACTAGGTGAACAAGAGATGAGTGAAACATTACCGGATGTAAAGATGAAGTGCAATTAGATAATCTTATGCAAGAATTATGGACTCAGTAAAGAAGGAACAGTAATTTTTGGGCTTTGGGAGTTTAGGGGTCGAAAAGGGTAAAAGGTGACCCTTGGAGTCTATTTATAGACGAACCGTGGGACCCAGTACTCACCTACCAGCGCGGCCGCACCAAAGCGACCGCGGACCGTGATGGATTTGTTCCATTGAAGCTTCAGTAGGCAGCCTCCGCGGACCGCACAAAAGAGACCGCGGCCGCGGAGGCCCACCGCGGACCGTACTAAATGGAGTGCGGCCGCGGTGGAAAACTTTAGAGAGCAACACATTTGGACCATGCCAGTGCGGACCGCGCAATGTGTACCGAGGCCGCGCTGGCAACTTCAGAGACTGGGAAAATTTTTCCTCTTGTTTTGCACTGCATCAACACAATCCCTGCAACATCTCACAACCAATTAGCTCAAAAATCCTAAACTACAAAGAAAATCAAAGAGAAAGAAAAAGACATGGGTTGCCTCCAAAGAAGTGCCTGATTTAACGTCGCGACACGATGCATGTTACCATTACATCACTTCAAATCAAAAACCGTCACCACGTGGCTCTCATCAAGCTCTCCAAGAAATAATAAAAAGCACGCCCACCAAGATGATCTAGAATTTTGTCAATGAACGGCAATGGATAGTGATCCTTGCGGGGCACTTTGTTCAATTTTCCATAATTCTTGCAACCCTGCCAACCTGCAGCTGTTCGTGTGGGACTCCACACATTCTGAGAGTTTGTCACAATGGTCATGCCACCCTTCATTTGCACACAGTGTTCCGGAGGAATCCAAGAATTGTCAGAAACAGGGTAGATCACCACTTCTTGCATCACCTCGTCTAATCTTCTTTCATGCTCCAAAGACGGCTTTGCATCATCCTCCAAGATAATTTCGGTCTCAAAGATTGTGAGGCAGAGGTTTGGAGAAACTTGTTTCAATTTCAACACCGGTAGCTCCTCAATTGTTGGCTTTGCTAGTGTAGTTTCCCGGTTGTGAAGATCCAAAGACATTTTACTGGGCCTCCAAGATTCCATATCATGTAAAGCATCTATGCACGTCACTCTACTTGCAACATCATTGATATCCCCATTTAGAGGAACGACCACAAGAGGGTCTTCAACATTAAGCATAGCACTTGTCTCATCCATTATCACAACCGTGACAATGTCAACAAATGAGCACACTTCGGTGCTATTAGGTTGCCTCATGGATTTGCAAACAGGGAAAACCACCTTCTCATCCCCCACACAGAATGTCAACTCACCCACCTCAACATCAACCAAAGCCTTCCCCGTAGCTAGGAAAGGTCTCCTAAGAATGATCGGAACTTCAAAGTCTACTTCACAATCCAATATAACAAAGTCGGCCGGCAAGATGAATTTATCAACACGGACAAGTACGTCATCAATTATACCCAAAGGCCGCTTCATTGACCGATCCGCCATTTGAAGTCGCATTGAAGTTGAGCGAGGTTGTCCAATTCCCAAGGTCTTGAAAACCGAATATGGCATCAAGTTTATGCTAGCCCCCAAGTTGCAAAGGGCTTTGGCGAAATCTGCACTTCCGATAGTACAAGGGATAGTGAAAGCTCCGGGATCCTCAAGTTTCGGGGCCATAGAGTGAACGATAGAACTTACTTGATGCGTCATTGGTATTGTTTCACACTCCATCGACCTTTTCTTTGTCACCAACTCTTTCATAAACTTGGCATACCCCGGCATTTGCTCAAGTGCCTCCACCAAGGGTACATTGATTGTAAGACTCTTCATCATGTCTATGAACTTTTTGAATTGGTGATCACTCTTGTGCTTTACTAATCGTTGAGGATACAGTGGAGGTGGCCTAGGCAAAGGTGCCTTGGCTTTGGGCACCACCGGCTCGGGCATATCAATCACGTGTTCCCTAGACGGGTTCACGGCATCTTGTGTTTCCACCTCGGCCTCATCAATATCTATCCTCACCTCATTGTTTACATTTTTCTCAACCACATCTTCAACAATCAAAGG
>NW_017675557.1:0-5692 GCF_001879085.1 Nicotiana attenuata | reverse complement strand
CCATTTCATCAAGTACATGACATGCCTCTTGGTAAGAAAGTTTCATAAAGTTCCCTCCGGCTAATTGGTTCACAATGCACTGATTCGTGGTGTTGATGCCCCGATAAAAAGTTTGTTGTATCATCGCCTCGGTCATGTCGTTATTAGGGCACTCCTTCACCATTGTTCTATATCTTTCCCATATCTTGTGCAAAGGTTCCGTTGGCATTTGCTTGAAAGCTAGAATCTCATCCCGAAGAGCCGCCATATGACTTGGAGAAAAGAACTTGGCAATAAATTTGTCCGCCAATTCATCCCATGTGGTGATAGAATGATTGGGGAGCCTTTCTAACCAATCCAACGCTTTACCCCGAAGAGAGAATGGGAAAAGCCTCAATCTCAACGCATCCTCGGACACGTTTGTTTGCTTGCTGCCCCAGCATGTATCTACGAACCCCTTCAAGTGCTTGTATGCATTTTGATCGGAGGCGCCCGTAAAATATCCTCTTTGCTCGAGCAAGGTCAACATAACATTTGTGATTTGAAAGTTCCCCGCCCAGATTCGGGGAGGAATAATGGCACTCGCATACCCTTGATTAGGGAGAACTGTTGGGACTACTCTTGGCGGTGGCGGAGGAGGGTCTGGAATAGGATTGTTGTCATTGGCCTGACGGCCTCTACGTGGAGCTTGAGGTACGGGAAGCTCATCATGATCAATATCTTCTACCTCCTCCCCCGCCATGGCATTGCTAAGAGGGTCATTAGCATTTAAAGCCATAGTACCTGAGTGATCGACACAAACAAAATTAGTAAACAAGAAGGAAAGAGAAGCAAAACACAAAACGAACTAAACAGATAGTCAACACCGTAAGCTCCCCGGCAACGGCGCCAAAAAGTTGATCGCTGCCAACTCGACACTACACCAAGGTAGGAAGAGCGGGTCGCAATAGCTTTTACCCGAATAGTGGTCGCGATCGATTTCCACAGGGAGCTAGTAGTGGAGTTGGATTTTCTATCTAGTCTAGAGATGTGTTTGTGCTCCTAATGTCACTTCAAACATTCTTGATTTTTGATTTTATAATTACTATGATAAAACTATTGATTAACGCTAAATTATGCTACTAGAGTAGTGCAAAGTTATATCTAATGGGAAGGAAGGCACTAGGGTCGTGGCATTATCTAGGTGGCTAATTGACGGGTAGATGTTACTAAGGATAGATTGACATATTTGGGGCTTATGCTATAATCGTTGCACAATTGTACCCACTCTCACACCTCTCGGTAGAGAGAGTGATTTTGCCCAATTGACTCTCTCGATACCAATTGGGTAGGCCAATAAGATCGAGCAACTAGGGTTCAAGTAGGGTGATTACTCTCTCGAGATTTAACCCGTTAATTGGGGCTATCATTTCTCATGAGTCCATCCCAATTCCTTGTTGGGTCAATTTTGGGGTCATAAACTCTCTTTCTCAAGAAGAGTCAAACCCACAAAGCTTGAATCAGTGTTTGCAACCACCAATTCTTAAATAAAAACATAAAATCAACCCAAATAACAAACACCCATAATCAATCTAACCCTAGATGGCAACACCCATCAATTACCCACACTAGGGTTGAGCCACAACCCTAGCTAATGGGTTTAGTTACTCATGCTTGAAAGAGAAAATGAAGAAATAGATAAAGAACTAAGAATATTAATTGATTACTAAGAAGAAACTACAACAATCTATCGTTAATGAAGAGCAAAAGTGCCGAAAATGGCTACAAAAGTGAGTCTCACGAGCGCAACTAAGTCTGGAATATAAAACCTTGACCTAAAAATGGTAAAATGTTCTATTCATACTAGGCTGGAAAAATTGGACAAAAATACCCCTGCGGGGTCAGTGCGGGCCGCGCAAAATGGACCGCGGCCGCGGTGGAAGTTGGCGCGGCCGCACAAAAACGAGCGCGGGCCGCATTGCTTGGAATTGGCAAAATGTGAGCTCTCTGAATCTCTGCTCCGCGGACCGCACAAAAGCGTAGCGCGGCCGCGGAGCCTGACCGCGGACCGCGTGAAACGTACCGCGCCCGCGTTGCCTCCAGCTTGAAAATGCCAACTCTCTGAACCTCCTAGTGCGGCCGCATTCACCTTTGCGCGGTCCGCACTAGTTTCTCTTTTCCTCAATTTACTTAGTCTTTGACACTTGAGCAGGTTTCACTCCTTTTTGAGCCGATCTTTGACATTCATCGCTTTATCAATCAAACCTGCAATCAAGCACAACTGGTGAGCATTTTGGGACTATTTTGTAGCAATTTATAACCAACGCTTAGGCAAGTAGGGGCATAAAACATGTTAAAATCCCGACTTATCAACTCCCTCAAACTTAAACCTTTGCTTGTCCTCAAGCAAACAAAATAAGACTCACCCCTTAAAGGACAATCCAAGTAATTCCAGCTATCCTAAAGTAACCTCAACAAGCATCAATTGGGACTAACCATTGCCCTCAACACAAATGGATCATTAACAACATTCAAACCTTGAAAACTATGGATCAAGTGTGACACAAGAGCATCAAGAATTGACGCATTACATCAAAGAACTCTCTCAATTACTTTGGTCGCTGTGGATCCCTAAACTCATACATCCTCAACTCTCCCTAAGCAAACCTCAACTTTTAGAGTATACGCACACAAACCGAGGTTAATGGGAGTTCACTCGTCTCTCTCAAGGAAAGGTCACATGTCCGGCTCTAGGTACCATATGCTTGACCCTCATGTAAGTATCCACTAATGCGAGTGTCATCCAACTCAAGATCATATAGGGCTTTTGTGGAGTTAATGTGAAGGCTTTTGGGTAAGGGTAGGATATGTTTTTGTTCAAGCGGGTTCAATCTTCCCTTAAGTACTTCTTTTGATTCATTGGCACAATTCACTTGACTCTTTGAGTCATTTCACTTCTTCCAAGGGGTTAGAGAGACACTTCGTCACTCTTTCTTACGCAATTCAAAACATTTCTCATTTTTCTACCTTTTCCACACCTTTTTTCACTTTTGTTTTTCTTTGAATCCCTTTTTATTCTTTTTCATATTGGGCTTTCTTTTTGTCTTTTTCTTTTCTTTCTTTTTCATTGCCTTCTTTTTCTTTTTCTTTTGTACCTTTTACCCCTTTTTTTTTCCTTTCTTGTCTCTCCCCCCAAACTTAGACTTTGCTATTACTCAAGGGAAGATGTGGGTGCCAAGAGAGGGTAGAATTTAGAACGGGTATAGGCTTGTAGCATTGGTTCTTGAAAGAAGAAGGTCTAAGGCTCAAAAGGGTTAGCTAGGGATTATCTCATAGGCAGGCTATGGAATTGTTCAACTTATCATTTGGATTAAGGAGAGCCTATAATCACTTCTCGAGTCGAACTTCACTCAAAATTTCGCCTCAACAAACATTCGGGGCAAGTTCTAGACCATTGGCTCTAGACTTGGACTCATAATTCAATTTCTCACCACACACACTCAAGGATTGCCTAAGACATAGAGTCAAGGGCCCACAACAACCTTAGATACGATTGAGCACACAATAGTCCCGAAAGACCATATGATGTTTGTTTGGTCAACTCAAGAGTCTCAAGGTCACTACTTTCACCATCCTAAACACAACCACTTGTCTTTGACCATGGGATCAAAGGCAAATATGTTAGGCCCAAGTGAAGCTATGATTGAAGTACCCTTAACTAACAACTACTAAAAACAAAAGAAAAAAGCAAAAACGGACTCAAACCCTTAAGAAGGTTGTCACGCCATCCATCATCGGGATGAGTCACTCGGTTCACACAATACTCTACCCTTGGAAAGAACCGTGGCCTTAAGAAAACCAAGGTCTTATTGAAAACGCCAAAAACAAAACAAAGGGCTGCGAGCCTATCTACGAAGCTAAAAATGAAATTTTTTTACGAAAATACTAAAATAGAAAATAGAATGAATATTTACAATAGGGGATTAGAATATACAACGGGGAATGAATATATACAAAAATGTAACTTAACTTTATATACAAATCAAAATAGAAGATAAAAAGTAATGAATGTAAAGTTATATACATACCAAATAGAAAATCAACCAAAAAAAAACATAAACTAAGTCAAATATATACAGTCATCCAGATAAACAAAAAAGTAGGGCGCACCCCCACGAATAAAAGCCGGCATTGTCCCCAATGCCAACTATCAAACTAAGCATCAAAAAGTCATAAGAAAGGATATAGGAGCTCCCTAAGCCTGGTCCGTCTGCATGGGATCATCAGTGGTCCCCAAGTCCTCTGTATGTGTGGGAACCTCAGACTGGTTCCCAGTCTCCTGCTGCTCAGCTGCTGGGACTGGGGCCTATTCTTGGACCGGCTGGATGTCAGGTGCATCATGTGGTAAACTGGAGGAGGCCTCCTGTGGGGCGGCTACCTCAATAACTGCATCAGCTGTACTGGGGAGCTTCCTCTTCTTCCTTGGCTACCTGGGTGCCTGCTCCTGCTGTGGCTCTGCTACTGGTGCTGCTGGGCTGGGGCTAGGTCCCCGAATAGCAAGTCTAGAGGCATCTGGTCTGCCAATGGCTTGTCCACATCTGTCCTGAGCTATTTCACAGACTCCTTGGAAGCACGTGATCTCCTTATCTTCTTGTGCTCCTTTGCAAGCTCCTTCAGAGCCTTGCTATGTGACTCCACTGCTGTAGACAAGGTAGCTTGTGTCTTCATAATCTTTTCCTGGTTCTCCAGGAGCTTCTTCGAAGTGTCCTCAATGGACTGAGGAATGTGAGTTGGCTGAGGTGTTGACTGGGTCTCAATGGTGGAAGACAATGTAGACAACTTGGATGTCGCAGCTGACATCCAGTTGTTCAAACTGGCCAATGTCTGGCTCAACTGATGGGCAGTGATGTGATACTTCCGGGAAGATGGGTTCCCGAGTCAGCTGAAGTACTGGGACCAGCAGTGGAGGAAGGTCCTGGAGGCAAGTCCTCAACTGTAGTGGCAGCAGGCATGGTGGAAGGCTCGGTAGAAGTCTCTACCGCAACTGGTTCCTCTGACTGGCCAGTTGGGGTAGAGGCAGGTGGCTTGTAGTTTTTGTGTTTTGGGTTGTCTGGGCCCTTCATACTGTACCGGGTGTATGGAGCCACTGGCTTGGTCTTGATATCATATGTTTTCTTCTCCACTTCTATGTCCCTGAAGTACATTGTGAGGGTGTTGGGGAAAGGGTAGTTCCGGTCATGCTCTTGCCCCACAGCAGTAATCACCCGGGACATCAGATTGCCCACGTTGATAGGGTATTCGTCCATAATAGATGCAACAAGAACAGCCCGGGTGAGTGGAATAGTCTTATCGTGGGTGGAGGGGTCAAGCCGACTGCACACAAAAGTCAACTACCCTCGAGCCTCAAAGTTGAAAGTCTTCCGATAGATTTTGTTCCTACTCGTACCCACTCTGGAACAGTACCCGGGATTGCCAGGTATGAGACTAACCACGGACGAACTTCTTCACCCATTGCCAACTTTTCATTATACAGGGTCTCATCCTCGTCATCGAACCCTAAATATTCATTGAGTGCCTGCCCAGTAAAGATCACCTTTTTGTTCCGCACTTTGGTTACTTTGGTGCCCTTCAAGATGTGGGCCACATTGGTGTAGAACTCCTTGATCATGTGCTCATTTGCCTTTACACAGTGACTCCGAAAGTGCTCCCAATTCGCTCGAGTGTGAAATTGTCT
>NW_017675556.1:63936-64682 GCF_001879085.1 Nicotiana attenuata | reverse complement strand
ATCACCAAGAATGAGCAAAAACTGAAATTGAAAGAGATATAAACGGTCGAGATCATCCCATCAAGTATTGATCCTTTTCCTAACCTGAAAGGGAACAAAAATTGCTAACTCCTACTTCCAGCCATTATAGGAAACCTTGTCATATAACTATATTTCACTTCGCCATAAGGCGCATGAGAATGAAAAAGAGTACGAGAAAGGAGATAAAAAGAAGAGGACAACCCTCCAGGTTTATTGGGCCCGGACAAAGAATTTGTTAATCGGTTCCTCTTCTAAGGCAGGTCTGACCTTAGCAGCTTCGGACCTCCAGCGAGTAGCATACTCGCAAAATGTTTCTGCAGGCTTCTTCTTTAGATTCTGAATATAGAACACATCCAGCACATTCTCTGTGTTAAACCTAAACCTGTCCATGAAATCGGAAGCCATGCCTACCCAGCTTGACCATTTTTTTTGATCCTGGTTGATGTACCAAGATAGCGCAACTCCTTTTAGGCTCCTCATGAACAGCTTCATGCGAATTCTCTCGTCTTTCCCTACCCCAACTAGATTGTCACAATACATCTTCAAATGGACCTTTGGATCGCCTGTAGCGTCAAACATCTCGAACTTCGGAGGTTTGTACCCTCAGGCAGTTCAACATCGGGCAATATGCAGAGATCTTCATAATTGAGCCCGTTCAATTCCCTTGTTTACTTCGGACCCCGGATCCGTCTAGTCATTTTTAAGTCTTCAGTCCCAGTTCCTGA
>NW_017675556.1:0-60836 GCF_001879085.1 Nicotiana attenuata | reverse complement strand
ACATGATTTCATCCCAACATTTAGATGTCTTAGCTATGTGGTTTCTACTCTGGAAGGGGGGATTCGGCATCCTTAGATTTTTGCAAACATTATCATTTGACAATATTGATTTGGAAGAACAACTGTTCTGTATACTGATAATTCATATGTATTTAACTTCATTTTCATCTCACGGGTTATGACATGTCCTTGTTGTCAGCTAACGTTCAGGAGTGTAATTCCACTTCTTAGTTCCATGAATATCAATATATATCGCATTAAGGTACCACCGAGTATGATTGACTTTTCCTTCACTCTAGGAACAGACTGGGTCATTGTATTGAAATATTCCTCCTCGATGATTCCCATTTGCCAATGACTACTTACAACCTATGCCACCATTTGTGCAATAATAGAAATCTTCACCATTGTTTACCTTGTCAGCGTAATTGATTATTGTAACTTTCATGTCCTAGATAAACCGTCAGAAGTACTCTACTAAAGCTGCATTATGAATTCCTGGATAACTCCAACACAATCTTTTGAACTCTGTGTTCTCATTGCATAAATTTATTAGGTATGTACACACGCGTCCCAAACAATGTCAAATGGGAGACTTCATGCCACCGAGTTGAGATTACATATGTTCGATAGGTATAGGTTATGGCCAGTTTATGATATACACAATCATTAAAGTAATCATCCGAGGACGGGTCATCAAGATTAAGCATGGGGTGTTCGAGTCAGAGATTTAGATCGAGAATTCTGCGAGGGTGAAGCTGGTGTATTCTCAAAAAGTATTCACCATTATGTAGATGTCTCTTATGTGTAATGTACTCAATTGAAGGTACGTAAGCGCATTTCCCATTTAGGTCGCACATAGAAAGTATGATGTTTTCCATGATTGTTTCCTCATAAATCTTTATTGTCATAATGTCTATGTTAAAGAAAGTGGTTGGAGATCCGTCCACCATCGTGCCAGTTGGACCATCGAGGTTAATAAAGTTTCATTTGGAACGAGTTCCAGGATTATATTCTTGTTGGTAAACCAGCGTAAATGAGCAAAAATAAGGTAAATTGCTTCATTAAAGTATTATGAGCGAAGTCAACCGAGTCGACCGGAAGCCATGTGGGAAGCGGGAAATAGAAATGAAAGAAAAATAATCCCCATCTGTTGTGAAAAGAGTCTAGTATGATCGTGTGAACTTCTATCTCTAAGCAAACTGATGTTGTGTTCATTTGTGCAAGGATACCCCATTTTCCCCTAAAATGCTTTACTATTGTAACTCTCAGTTGTGCAAATGAATTAGTAGGAATGGTTGTGAATTATTTGAGTCATATGCGCCATTACCGGCACAGTACTGTTTTAAATTTTGCCATTTTTAAGGGCCACTCTGCGAACCACGGTTGGCGGACCGCATGTCATGAATTGCAATCGCATTTCCTGACACACATTCGCGTCGGGGCTCCTTATTTTTCTAATTTTAAAACCCGACCATTTTTCTTTTTTTTTTAATTTTTTAATAACACCCCCAACCTTCATTTTAGTCACATTTTCTGAAACAAAAAAGAGGAGAGAGAGAGGGAAGAGAGGGTTCTTGAGAGAGAAAGTTTTATCTTCATCAATTTGATTTTCAAAGGCACCCAGGCCTGGAAATTTCGAGTAATTATCTTCATTTTCGTTCTTGCAGGTAAAAATCCCCAACCCTTTTTCATTGGTTTTCAGATTTAAACAAAAAGGGGGTTCTCATGAATTGATTCTTGAAAATATAAGTTGAACCATACATGCATGTTCTTTAATATCTAAAATGTAGTAAGAGGAGTTGGGTAGGAATAAAGATTTGCAAAAAGGAGCGGTTGATCACCTAAATAAGTTTGGATTGTATTTATGAACTTCAATTCTAAGATATATGTGTTCTCTTGTGAACTAGAATGACGGTACTAGGCTGTTTGGTGAATTGAAAGTAGAAGTTAAAGAGGAAATTTGACTCCTGGTATGTATGGCTAACTTTAACCTTTGTAAAGTCACCATGTTTGGTGTACGAGTAATTGGTATGCGTTTCTTATGTGGTCTATTTGTGAATTTGTTTGCTTCACGGGTGTTAGGGCAAGATGGCCTATTTCATGAATTCTTGTGACTTAAATTGTTATTGTTGCTGTGAAATGATATTCGGGATGGCTTGAAGCCATGTGATTGAATTGTGAACTATTGTTATTGTGTGAATGTGATTATGTGGTAAGGGCTGTGAAATAAATGATGAAAAGAAGTTGTGATTGACGCAATTGAAACAACTGTGGTAACATCATGTGTGGCTTGTCGTGGGCAATTATCCTGTGACTTAATTTGTTATTGTTGTTGTGAAATGATATTCGGGATGACCTGAAGCCATGTGATTGAACTGTGAACTATTGTTATTGTGTGAATGTGATTATGTGGTAAGGGATGTGAAATAAATGATGAAAAGAAGTTGGGATTGATGCAATTGAAATAACTGTGGTAATATCGTATGGGACTTGTCGTGGGCAATTATCGTTGTGACTTAAATTGTGTGCGGGCTGTTGTATATATATGGAAATGGTATTGATGGTTATGAAAATTCTTTGTGATCTGTTGTGTTGTCGTGTGAAATGTGATTTGTTGTTGTTGTTGTGTGAAGTGTGATTGTTCGGTGGGATCGGGTTGCGCGCTGCAACACGAAGTAATAAGGTGTGGGTTGTGGTGATAAGGGTGGCCGAGGTAATAAGGGTGGCCGAGGTAATAAGGGTGAAAAAGTGATCGAAATCACTATTGAAATGAAAATATGTGAAAGTTGTGGAATCATTGATGTGATGAGATAATGTTGAAAAGGGAAAAAGGAAAGATTGTGAAACTTGTTTGGCTTTGGTTGTTTATTTCATGTGCATTTGATGTTGATTCTATTACTGTTAGTTACTTTTGTATTGTTTGATTTTACTTGGGGTAAAGTTTGTTCATACATACCAGTACAATTCAAATGTACTGACGTCCCTTTTGCCGGGGGCGCTACATTCGTGCTATGATTGTAGGTGGTTCTATGGCAGGTACTCCACTCCACCGACAGTAGCACTCCTCCATCTTTCTGTTAGTTGTATGGGTGAGCCCCTTTCCTCTCGGGGCCCTGCGTGGTTCATGGTGTTTTTCTTCCCGGAGTCTTATTTTTGGTATTTGTGTAAGGTATAGCCGGAGCCTTGTTATCGGCAAGTGTTGTAAAACTCTTTTGTATCCTTAGAGGCTCCGTAGACAGGGAGTGTGGGTTATGTACTTATGTATCTTGTATTTGGGCAGCGTAACTTGTAAACCACGCTAACCATGTATGTTATGTATATTTCATAAAAAGGGGTTTAAATCATAAATGGCTATCTCCTTTGATTAATGAGTAATGAAAACACGGGGTAACACATGGGATAGGAAAGGCACCCAGGTCCGCTTGACTGGGGCTACCCGGTCGAGCGCCGGTCATGTCCCTCGATTTTGGGGCGTGACAAACTTGGTATCAGAGCCTAAGGTTTTAAAGTTTCCTAGGATGTCTCGGAGCCGTGTTTAGTAGAGTCCTTCTTATCGGTGTGTAGTCGACCACATCAATAAGCTGGAGGCTATTCGGACATTTAGGAATTTCGCCCTTCTTTGATACTCCAATCGTGCAATAGAGCTCAAGTTAGGGAGCTGATTTCCTCTCTAAGTCTTATTCTCATGATTGGTAACCTTGATACCATAATTTGCGAATTTGAAGCATGTAAGGAGGGATTGATCCGACCATTGAGTCCGATTGGATTGCCCAAGGTCTTGTTAGGAGAATGTATTGAGCTGTGGATGGATTGGTAAAACATATCGCTAAGAGGGGGAGTGTCCTTGTCCATATTGATGTCTCTGCATCATCAGATCGTGTAGTATATCAGTATGTTACCTACGTACGTTAGGGATGTAGAGTCGAGGGGTATCGATTAAGCTATAGCCCTATCAACCTAACATCACTAAGTGAGTCAAATGAAAATTTCTACTCATTGTATATGTACATCCATATTCAAGAGTTCTCATAAACATGGTCTTAACAAGATGTTGAATGACAAAACACTGCGTGTATCGACTCATTGAACGAGACGCACTATTCGTAAATCCACTCTATTATGAATTCTCTTATTTACATTCTTGTGGAATTGAGTTCTATAATTATGCCCTTGAATTGACTTATAACTCTAGGATTGATACTTCCCACTTGCTTTTCCTAAATTCTCACCAACGGACTATATCCAATGAATTCCTTACAGAATCTTTTCATCTAAATGGACAAAATCTACTTGTTTGTGTCTATACATGCACCGTCGTAAAGTTTACCTATGTGGTTTCAAGTTCGATGCAAAGCATCCCAGCGTTGCGATCCTTCTCGAGTCAGTCTTTTACTCAGTTGTGTATATGGCTTATATGGTTTGAACAGTCAATCTATTCTTTTGCGAACATCATCATATAAGCTTCTCACTGCCTAGTAACATAAGAGCATACCTTAACACCTCACATGATTGCATGTCAATCAAAATGGTCACCGTGTGCATAAAGTCTCTCTGAAAATTGGGATCCTCACATCCCCATCATAGGAAGATCTTGTGTCGCCATAACTTTCGTGTCCACTTGTGACAACCCGCAGTAGGAAGCTCACTTTGTCCTAGTATTGTGGTTGCTCGTGGCGTGGTCGTATATTGCAGTTGGGAGTTAATATAGCAGAAGCATGTCCAACTCATAACAAATGTTTATTTTCTCTTTACACCTCCATAACATGTGTTAATTGTGTTCTTTAGTCAGTGAATTCATTGTGCTAGTTTCCCCACGCTTGTTCTATAACCATGAGAGAACATATCCTTCTATGAGTCATTGTAACACTTTCTTTCTCGTAGGGACCCTTACTAGGCTCTCCATCAAGACCAAGCACACCTTTGGGGTCATTATAGCACAATGCCTGTTTCTCATGTTCTTCTGTATATCATTAGCATCTGGGTAGTTCTCAAGTCAAAATCCATGAAGAACTCATTACGAACATCTGCAAACCCTCCATGATTATTCTATACTATCTCATTGGGTTCTCATATCACTTCAAGTTCGTCAAGGGTTAATAGCACGCCGCAATTACTGAAATTGAATGATCTCTTTCCGATAATGGATTATCTACACTTGTGCTAGTCCAACGGCCTTCTTATCAGTCTAAGTCTCGCCTTTTGGTTTTGGGTTGGCCAAGGAGAAATAGACCTAGTAACACATTCATATGTCAAAGCCTTTCTCTCAGTCAAGTCGTATAGCATCTCCCAATGTGGCTTGTAATAGCTAGTTGTGTAAAAGTGTGTTGTAGTGCTTCATTATGAAGTTGATTTGCTAAACATAATTGGATTATTTTGAATTCTAAAGCTATACATCACGTGACTTCATACAGAGATCTTCTTTCAGAAATGTAGCTTCTCGTAATCGCTTTATACTACCACCATTCCTAGTGGTTACATGTTACAATGTAAAGGTTACTTCCATAAGGCTCTCTCACTTTCTTTCATTTGTCTTGCATCATGTGTCGTTCACCCGTAATCTTCAATGCGATATTATCTCAACATCTCGACTAGTTATCCAACTATATGATTCCATTAAATTTGCCTCATTTTTTATTTTATGTATTCTACAAGCGCCCCGAGAGTGGGCAAATTCCTCCTTTCCTACAGACTTCTAATGCTTTCAACTTGGTTTAAGCTTGTTGGTTCCAAGTGGTGCTAATTAGTTTTGCTACCCTACTATCTATTTCATCTGATAACTCTCATCGTAAAATTTGTTTATGTTTCATGGCATTAAAGGAGAAGTCTTATAACATTAAAGATGGGGACATGTTCCTTTTGTTAGGATAAAAAAAGATATTTCTCGCACTCCTTATGAGATGTTCTCCTAAACAATCATCTACCCGCTCCATTTGCCCATGTGACTAGATAACCTAGGTTACTTTTCCCCGATAAATGCATTAAGACGTCTCATTCCTTCAAACTTATCCGTGTGGGCACCTTGAGGCCTTGATCTTATACCAACTTGTAATGGTTTTAAGTACTTTCTCGCCATTGTTATCTATTTTCTTGTACTACGAGGGCTTGTCTCATGGGTTTCAAAATTAATGATTTTCCTTTAAAGTTCATGTTGAAATTGCCCTGATTTCAAACCAAAGTGCGTCCCCTTTTTCCAAAGTCTTAAATGGGTCGGATTGGATGGGTTACGTGGCCATCTTCTCACTCGAGTTCTGGAATAATTGACTATATCATTTTCATGTGAGGGGAGGTTTGCTACCCTTGGTATTACACCTCCTTGGGTGAACAAGAGTGTCATTTGTCTTTCTCCCCGAGGCATCATGATTAACCATTAGAATGCCTCTAACCAATACATGATTTCATCCCAACATTTAGATGTCTTAGCTATTGTGTTCTACTCATGAAAGGGGGAGATTCGGTGCCTTGAGATTTTTGCACATATCATGAGAATATTGATTTGGAAGACAGGTTGTCGTACCTCTAGTTCCCTCATATAGGGTCAATTGTCAGGGAAGGTTAAGCTGTTTGAGTTATGATAATCTCATAAGTGTTTTTACTTCATTTTCATCCTCATGGGCTAATGGCATAGATTCCTTGTGTCAGCTAACGTCAGGAGTGTAATTCCACTTCATGTATTTTGAACCCCATATCGTATTCAAGGTATCAGAGTATGAATTGATTTTCCCTTCACTCTAGGAAACGACTGGGTCATGTACTAGAATATTCCTCCTTGATGATTCCCATTGCCAATGTACTACTTACCCCTATGCCCCATTTGTGTAAAATTGACGTTGTCGCAGTGATTAACCATGTCAGCATTGTTAGTTGTAACTTTCATGTCCCTTAGCATATAACCTCAGAAAGTACTCTCCTCAGCGCATTAATGAATTCCTGGATAACTCCAACACAATTTTTAACTATGTGTTCCTCATTGCATAAATTTATTAGGTATTAAAGGTCCAAACATGTCAAATGGGGATCATCCTCGTGTGATCACATATGTTCGATAGGTAGTTTATGGCCAGTTTATGATAGCACATCTTAAAGTAATCACCAAAGGTCATCAAGGTTTAGCATGTGTGTTCGAGTAGAGATTTAGAATTTAGGAGGGTGAACTGGTTATTCTCAAAAAATTTCCCATGTAGATAATATGTGAATTGATAATGAAGGATACCTAAGCGCATTTCCCATTAGGTCGCACTAGGAGTATGATGTTTCCCCATGGTTGTTCCTCATAAATCTGTATTCTCATATGTCAATGTTAAAGAAAGTGGTTGGAGATCCATCCACCATCCTGGCAGTTGAGACCATCGAGGTTAATGAAGAGTTATCATATGAAGAAGTTCCGGTTGCTATTCTTGATAGGCATGTCCGTAAATTGAGAAATAAGGAAATTGCTTCAGTTAAAGTATTATGGCGAAGTCAACGAGTCGAGGAAGCCACGTGAGAATTGGAAAATGAAATGAAAGAAAAATATCCCCATCTGTTTGAACAAGTCTAGTAGTGATCGTGCGAACTCCTATCTTCAAGCAAACTGATGTTGTGTTCAATAAGATGTTCGAACATCAAATAGGGAATTCCATGGAAGTTTATATTGACGACATACTAGTTAAGTCCCTGTGCGCGGAGGACCATCCGATTCATTTACAGGAAAAATTTGACATCCTTAGAAGTTAAAACATGAAACTCAATCCCGAGAAGTGCGTCTTCGGGGTAGGATCGGGCAAATTATAGGTTTCATGGTATCGAACAGAGGAATTGCGATCAACCCCCAACAATATCAAAGCCATCGAAGAAACTATAGTTGTATATAACGTAAAGATCGTCCAGCGGCTGACCGGACGGATAGCAGCCTTTGGTCGGTTCATATCAAGGTCGTCGGTCAGGAGTAATCATTTCTTCTCTATGCTCAAAAAGAAAAACAAATTTGAATGGACTTCGGAGTGCAAGCGCACCTTAGAGGAGTTGAAGCGATACCTGACAAGCCCGCCTTTGCTCCACACCCCAAAAGAGGATGAGACATTGTATTCATACCTGGCCGTATCCGAGATAGCGGTAAGTGGTGTACTGGTTCGAGAAGAACAAGGTACACAATTTCCTATTTATTATGTAAGTCGGACCCTGGGTAATGCTGAAACCAGGTATCCACACCTGGAAGAACAAGCTCTTGCATTAATACGTGCGTCTCAAAAATTTAAACCTTACTTCCAATGCCGTCATATTTGCATTTTAACAACATATCCCCTTCGAAGCATATTGCATAAACCCGAATTATCGGGCCGACTAGCTAAATAGGCCATCAAACTCGGGGGATATAATACCGAGTATCAGCCCCGAATGGCTATCAAGTCTCAAATTTTGGCAGACTTCGTAGTCGACTTCACTCCCTCCCTCGTACTCGAGGTCGAGAAAGAACTTTTGCTAAAAACGGGCACATCTTCCGGGATATGGCCCCTGTTCACTCACGGCGCCTCGAACGTAAGAGGGTCTGAGATTGGCATTATAAGGCTACCTACGGGCGACGTGATTTGACAATCTATAAAATCCACAGGGTTAACTAACAATGAATCCAAGTATGAGGCTATGATAGCAGGTCTCGAATTGGCCAAAGGCCTAAGAGCCGAAGTCTTTGAAACAAAATGTGATTCCCTCCTGGTGGTCAATCAGGTAAATGGGAGCTTCGAGGACTCCGGTGCACGTACCTCGAGAGGAGAATAGCGAAGCTGATGCCCTCGCAAACCTGGGATCGTCTGTCGAGGAAGATGACATACTCCCCGGATATGTTGTTCAGCTATCCAAATCAATGATCGAGGAGGCCATGCCGAGATCAACTCCACTAGCCTAACATGGGATTGGAGAAATAAATATATCGATTATTTGGATAGCAGGAAGCTACCCGCAAAACCAAAAGAGTAGAGCGCCCTGCGAACCAAAGCCGCCCGATTCTTGCTCGATGAAAATAGAACTCTTTACAGAAGAACTTTTGATTGCCCCCTAGCATTATGTCTGTGGCCGGGAGACACAGACTATGTGCTCCGAGAGATCCACGAGGGCACCTGCGGAAATCACTCTGATGCGGATTCCTTAGTTCGAAAAATAATCAGGGCGGGCTACTATTGGGACAGGATGGAGAAGGACACCAAAGAATTCGTCCGCAAATGCGACAAATGCCAAAAATTTTCCCCAACGATTCACCAACCTGGTGAACAACTACATTCAGTTTTGTCGACATGGCCGTTCATGAAATAGGGGATGGACATCGTCGGACCTCTACCAACCGCGCCAGGTAAAGCTAGATTTATTTTACTTTTGATTGACTGCTACTCAAAATGGATAGAAGCACATGCCTTCGAAAAATAAGAGAAAAAGAAGTCATTAATTTCATCTGGGACCATATCATGTGCTGATTCGGAATTCCTTCCGAGATAACGTGTTATAACGGGAAGCAATTCATCGGAAGCAAAGTGACTCAGTTTCTCGAGGACCGCAAGATCAAAAGGATCCTGTCAACGCCCTACCACCCATGTGCAAACGGCCAAGACGAGTCCATAAACAAAACCATCATTCAAAACATAAATAAGAAGCTGGAAAACGCAAAGGGAAGATGGAGAGGAATATTACCAGAAGTGCTCTGGTCATAGCGAACGACTCCAAAATTAAGCACGGGGGAAACGCCTTTCTCCATGGTATATGGCGCTGAGGCTTTGATACTGATCGAGGTCGGAGAACCTACCGCCAGATTCCGACACACCACCGAGAGCTCGAACAATAAGGCCATGACTACTGCTCTCGAACCATTGGATGAAAAGCGAGAAGCCTCGTTGGTCTGAATAGCCGCACAAAAATAGAGGATCGAAAGATACTACAACAGGAGAACAAATCTCTGACATTTTGGAATCAGGGACTTAGTCCTAAGGAAAACACCTTGAATACTCAAAATCCTAATAAAGGAAAGCTAGGTCAGAACTGGGAAGGACCGTACCACGTCCTCGGGGTAGTTGGCAAGGGTCCTACAAACTCGCACCATGGAAGGCGAGCAGTTTCCAAGCAATTGGAATGTATCAATGCTCAAACGCTATTACTGCTAAAAGCTCAAAGGCCTTAGGTTTCAAAGGCATGCGTTGCACTCTATTCCTTCGATCGAGCTTTTCATCCCAGAAAAGGGTTTTTGACCGATAAGGTTTTTAACGAGGCAACATATATATGCTACCTAAGGAAGACTCAACAAGTATTTAAGCCTTCTCTTCTATCAACCTCGAATACTAGGGACCATCCCCCCGGAAGGTCACCTCCTCGGAGAAGCCATGACGTGCTAAATGAGGTCCCGATAGGAAAATGATGTACCGGGACAAACCAAATGACCCTTGCCCGTATAAAATAACCGAGCCCCTGACAATGAGAACATGTATATTTGTACCAAGTAATCAAAGAATACTTTTCCCTCGTCAAAGCATTTCACATTTCAAAAGAGTTTGCTATTTTTTACAAAAATGGCTCTAAAGCCAAAAGTGTCCCGAGCACTCGGGGACTGGCGTATGACCTCCGGGTAAAAATACTAGAACTCGTAAGCCCTCAACGAGGCAATATCAAGTTTACAAAAATGGCTATAGGGCCCAAAATGTCCCAAACACTCGGGGACTGGCGTTAACAATTCGAAGTCGTATGACCTCTGGGTCGGAAACTTGGAACTCGTAAACCCTCAATCAGGCAACATCAAGTTGGAAAAAAATGGCTCCAGAATGAAAAACATCCCGAACACTCGGAGATTGGAATCCCGAACACTCGGGTACTGGCATCCCGAACACTCGGGGACTAACGTCAAGAAAACTTCAATGCCTCGAGGACTATCGCCAATCGCCACCTCATCGACTTATCAAAAACCCGAGGCCATAAGACCCCATGTGGGCAGCCTCAGTCTCGTAAGACCTATATAAGACAACAACAATATCTGTAAGACCTCAAGCAAGGCATGAACTATACTTGTACCAAGTAACAATATCTGTAAGACCTCAAGCAATGCATGAACTATGCTTGTACCAAGTAACAATATCTGTATGACCTCAAGCAACGCATGAACTATACTTGTACCAACACTAAAATCTATAAGACCTCAAGCAAGGCATGAGCCATACTCGAACCAAGTAACCAAAACTGTAAGACCTCAAGTAAGGCATGTAAAAATTATAAGACCTTACAAAAAGGCATTACCCCGACCTTAAAGTTAAGGGTTGTATATTCGAACTTGTAAGACCCTTAAAAAGGCATATTGTCATGCCCCGAGCCTAGGGAGGCATGGCTGGCACCCGGTGTTGCACTGGCCCGAGCGAACCACTCTAAAACTCATTTATTCCCACAACTCATAATGTACAATTATAAGTGGACAACATTGTATCAGTGAACCATTTTTCTTAAAAGATGGACACGTATGGGCTGTCAAGGCCTCTAACATAGTGTACATAATAAACCTGTGTCTACAAAGCCTCTAAGATTATTCGACATTAAATGGGACAGGGTACCGACCTACTCGTAAGTCTGTAGCAAAACTCTAATAGGATGACTCATGGACTCGGCTGCACTCCGAATGAGGTGGAGTCTTACCGATCCTTTGCTGAATGCCAATCTCGTGTACTATGAGAGCTCATCAAACTGATTATCTATTACTGTAGGCATGAATGCGGCGTCCCCAACAAAAGGACGTCAGTACGAACAATGTACTGATTATGTAAGGCGTGTAAGTAAATATATAAAGAGCATGGAAGAAACATGGAGTAAAGGATTCGACCTGTAAGTCTGAATAACTCTATAAATCATAAAATATTTATAGTGTCATGCACATGCGTATAAATGTCATATGATGCAGAGGTCTGTACCTACATAACATCATCAAGCCACTAAGGGAATCCCATTATATCATCCCGGCCACTATGGGCAAATCATCAACGTATATCAGCTGATCATGTGGTGGTGCATATATAACGCCATAGCCTTTCCCATATCCCATATACATATATATACATATACGTCACACCTCCCTTTTTACCACCCCGAGGGTATATAGGAGTTTTTCCAATTAAAGTGACATTAATCGAAATGGGATTAATTAATTTATCAGAGTCGCCACTTGGAATAGTTTAATTGGTGTCCCAAGTCACCAATTTATTTTTAAATCCCAAATCGAGGAAGTTTTTATTTTTTAAAGTCTGCGAACTAGAAATTCTAGATAAGGAATCCTGTTAACCCGGGAGAAGGTGTTAGGCATTCCCAGGTTCCGTGGTTCTAGCACGGTCGCTTAGTGACTTATACTTGGCTTAAATTGTTTTAAATACTCATTTTTAGGACCTATGTGCAATTACCTTTTACCGCTTTTAATAACTTGATTAATTCGTAATTAAAGAATTTATTTACGCATACGTATACTCTTTTCTTTTGGCGCGTCAAAAATCATGTCACGCGAACGTGTCCACAATTAATAACGCTTTGGTTGTTTTATTAAGAAAAGTTTGGTTGAAGTTGCACGAACGCATCCCTCAAGTTACTTTTTTAGAATTAAATTTGCAATTGTATTACGCGAATGTATACATAATAACAATACTACTCTAAATCGAGCCTAAAGCAAACTATAATTATTTAAGATTATTTAATACTAAGCTAATATTAATGTGAGGGCCATAGACTATGGATTTTATTTGTCTATGGCGCACCTCGAACTATTTTAACAAAGGGGTGTATTTTAATTAATTAAGACTAAGGATACTTGTATTTAAATGCGAATTTGAAGTTTAAACTAAGGATCCCTTAACTTAAAGTGTGAGAGGGCTAAGCTTTTAAACTAATTCTTTTGAAAAGGTGTTTGGGCTTGGGCGTTCAGCACTGGATTGAATCAAGAAACATTTAGCTTTGAAAAGCTGCATTTGTGCTCCAAGTTTGGGCCCAGCAGAAAAAGAACTCCAGGGCTCTTGTCCTTGTCGGAATTTAACCGAGTTTTTGCCCACATTGGACCTGAGGCGGACCCAGTTGCAAACAGTTATTGGCTGGGCCTATCTACCCCTTTCAAATTTGTACATTCACCACAAGTAAATCCTAATTTACTTTTAAGTAAGAGAAACCATTATTCAAAATTCAATATAATTCTAATTTGAAGATCACTCACATGAGTAAACAAAACGAGCATTTATAATGTTATTCACCATGAAAGTCTATAATAAATAAAGAAAGAAAATATCCAATTTGTTGGGCTTAGCGCCCAGGCCCATTTGCCTGGGTCCAGACTTGCTCAATTGAGTCCCATGTTGGGCCTTGTTGCAAGTCTGGCCCAATTCATGCCGTGTCCCAAACCATCACACAATAATAACGTTTATTACAAAAGGGAAAGGGTCCAACTGCTATGTCCCTATACTAAATTAAAGAAAAACAGAATTTAAAAATCATTGCAACAGTCCATTTTATCTACTGAATGTCCCTGAATTTAAAGCACAATCCTAAGTGTAACTAACATCTAAAAGAAAAGGGAAATTCTTCCTAGCTTCAGGTTTTTCCTTGCCATTAGATTCTCCAATCCAAAGTGCAGACTTGCAAGAAATCAGCTATATAGCTATTTCTCACAAGTCCATATTTCAAGCTTCAGCCCTTTGGCCGTATCACCACTCACATGCCAAAATAACAAATATAATATGCAGATTACAGTATACGTAAAGGTTCATTGACTAGTGCATCTTTGACTTAACTGACAAAGTAATCAGACCTTGACAAATTGAGCTCATATATAGCACGCTATCCAGATTTGATGATCAAATTCAGCAGCCATTTAAGGCAATATTAACACATGGTTTATAGTCATTAATTAGCCCTAGGTTCACATAGTCATGGTTTATAAGACTAGCAGCAATGTTCAGCCAAACAAAAACAAGTTTCAAACAAAAATTGTTAACCAAAATTTGATTTTATTTAAGATGGACATTGTCACATACCTTGAAACTGAAAATATAACAGAGAAATGACCATATAAAGGTCGAGGAAAAAGAACCAAGAAGCTCAAGAAACAAAATGCAGCAACAAATCCAGTAAAATGGTACTCAGAATGCCAGCACAATGAACTAGCTCTTAACCAATAGTCCACACCCAAAGAAAACAGAACTTAAAAGGAATAGTAGGTCAGCTTTTTGCCATAAGAGGAGGAATTTTCAGATGTTTAGTTCAAAAATCAGGAGTGATGAACAAAAGAAACCCTTGAATTTTCAATGTGCCTTTTCTTTTACTTTTGGTAATTCTAAGAATGTTTTTCTCTGTGTGTTTCAGGACCCTTTTTGTGCAGAAAAATTATGCTCAATTGTGTGTGTTTTCAGAATGAAATAGCCTACATATATAGGCTGCCTAGGGAGAGTATATTTTGGTTATATTCCTTATCCTAACCTCTGAAAATAGTGCAACACAGCTGTCCTCCTTATCCTATTTCAGCATCTTTTGTAACAGCTAGGACCGCGGTACAATTTCTAGAAACTTCCTCTTCGTAGATATTTTCTTAAAATCCTAAGTTTTCTTTTAGTTCAATTAGGCCCCTATAAGTTCTAATGACTTACAAATCAGGGCAAACACTACAAACCTAAAAAGGATAAAAAAGTTAAATCAAAATGCCTTAGCAGAATCATGTGGCTGCAATCTAAACCTAAAACTAAATCAATCTATAAACAGAAATGTTCATCTAGTTAAACCTAAACAAGAGTTGAATTTAACAACTAATACACCTAAATAAAGTAAAGATGCAACTGCAAAGAAGACCTAAAATTTACCCTACATCAGTTTGCCAACTTAAGCAATTAAAACAACGAATCTTGACAGTTAAACAAACAGCCTAAATAACTTGTTAATTCACTTAGAGCCTGTTTGGAAAGCCACCTTGGAAATGGATTTGGGAGTAATTGAGTGTAATTACACAGTTTGGCATGCTTGTTTGGCCATGTAATTACTTGGTCAGCATGGAATTGGGTGTAATTGGAGGGGTGTAATTACACTCTCCAATTCTCAAGGGGAAGGTGAGAATTGGTGGTAATTACACTGTGTAAGTACAAGGTTGCCTGTTTCTTTTCTTTTTATTTTTATTTTAATTTAATTTATTTGTAACTTATTATTTCTATTATTTTAATTTTATAATTTTATTTTTATTTTTTAATTTCTTTATTTAAAATATATTTTTGTGCTTATATTATTTATCTTTTATTTCTCTATCTTTACTTATTGTGATTCCATGTAATTTCTTATATTTTATTTTTTTTTTATTTTCTTATTCTATTTTTGAAACTACACCTCCTAATATTAGAAATAATGAGTCATTAATAAACTTGGCATATAATGAGTGATGCACTTAAAGTGAATTTTTATTGTTGAATGTGGTTATAAACTTACCATGTTTCCTAATCTTAAGGTGCAGTGGGACTTACTATTATTATGTTAGAATTTGACGTATATTAAACTATTTTTTTTAATTTTGAAATTATTGTATATTAATGGTTCTAGTTTACTTGTTTTAGTAGTATTGGCTCATATTGCATATTGTTAACTTTTTAGGTAGAATTGATAGACTAGTTTTGTCAAACATTTGAATAATGTTATGAAACTATATTTATAAATATTTATTTATTTTATCAAACATGAATTCCATGATATTCTTACAAAATGTATATTTAGTTTTTGTAAGTATCTAAACCAAATATAATATTATTTATACTTATAAAAAGTAATAGGCATATCTTTATTATATTAATTTTTATGTTTTGATAATTACTTAATTTAAAATTGAATCTAACTGTGTAATTACACTTGTGCAACCAAACAGTAAACCTGTAATTACACTATGGCAAACAAACAGGTTGTCGTAATTACACAACTGTGTAATTACTAGGCTGTGTAATTCTACCCTAGTAATTACACCAATTCCAATTATAGAGTGGCTTTCCAAACAGACTCTTAAAACAAAACTGAATATGAACACGAGATGAAATCATGGAAGAAACAGAATAGGTATCAAAAAGAAAAGAACCCTAATTAAGCTAAATTCATGCAATTGAAGTTAACTCTAATTAAAATAATTCCAACACACCCTAATTAACCTACTAGAGCAGAAATGATTAAATATTGAAACAAAAGAAAATCGAACCAAAGGTTGCAAATCTATAGCATGCGGCTAGGAATTCAAGAAGATGAAAGAGACGAAATAATTAAAAAAAGAATGGAATAGGATTTATGAATGTCGCGCCCCTTTTTTTCTCGCGAAATCGGGTTTATGACATTTGGGAGGACAACTCGTTCCCTTTTGGGAGTTGGGTTTTAAATTGAAGAGTCGCCACCTAATAATTTAAGTGCATTAGGACACTAAGCAGTGTTTGATTTGAGCAACCAGAGATTGGGTAAGGGCTTGAAATTATCCCAAGGGAAGGTGTTAGGCACCCCTCAGGATCCACTAGTGTGGTTCCCGGCCAAACTATTGTTGTGACTTTAGGTGCAAATAACACATAGGCAAGTAAAGCTCCAAGTAAGAGGGGATTTCTCATAATGGTTACAAATAAACAAAGTTGGAAAGAGCTAAAGAAAGCTGATTTTTCTAAAAAGAAATAGTTTGAAAACTTTAAAAGAAGCAAAGAAACAAAAGGAAAGGGGTCCTAGGTTTATTTATAATATGGATCACCCAACACAACATCCGGTAATCACTCCTCAGTAAGGGGCTACACGTGATGTTATCGCGTGGTCATCATATCCATATCTACCCTTCCCCACCCCGTTAAGGTATTAAACCATGGAATGGTCCCGTTTACTTATTGCATGCTATTACCCATCCCAATCCTATCAGTCTCGGAGGCATTTAGGACTACTAATCCTAAGGGGAAGGGAGATTAGGCTTATTTGTAGTTTTAAAAGGGCAAAATTCTAAAGCGACATACAAAACATGTATAGCAAGTTGGGGGAAACACATATCAAGTAAAAGGCTCAGATACACCTTCTTTAGACAGAGAAAGCAAGTAATTAGCATGACTTACACATACTGTTTAGAGTCTGATTAAAACTTAGAAGGTTGAGGCAGATTGATTTATTACATAATTCAGATAAGAAGCCCGAATCAGGTCTGCCCGCTGGTTGTAGTTAATAAAGACTGGTTCAGTTATAATTGTTTTACCCTAAGGCTTGCCTAAGTGTTGGACAAGGATCCTATAGGAATGGTATCCACTGATTTCAGAAGTAATGAAATAAACTAAATGCGTACTGGTAAAGAGAGGTTGCCAGATTATTAAAGAAAAACAAGTTTTGACAAAGGTTATAAGTTCTGCAGATGATAGCACATCGTTATTACTGGTTTTAGACTTATAAGCGAGTGAACCGATTCAGACTTGATTAACAGTTCCTATAGACATGCTTTCTATGCGTTGTTGATTTTAAACCCTTTTATACACATGGTAAAATGCAGAAACCTTATGGAAATGATATCTAGATGCTGAGTTTCATTTAAGGCCTATGAACATGATATCTAATTGCAGTTGATTGATTAAGACCTATAAACATGATTGCCTGATGAAGAACGGATATACAAGATTCAGAAAGACCTATAGGCATATTTTCTATATGCATATGCAGAGTTCTGATTTCCAGATACTGATGGACATGATTTCTATATGAGAGAATGTAGAATACCTATAGGCATAGTATCTACATGAGAAGTGCAGAAATACCTATAGGCAGGATATCTATGCGAGAATGTATAAAACTTATGGGTAGGATGTCTATGTGAGAAAATGCAGAATTTTAGAAACGCCTATAGGCAGGATGTCTATGTGAGAATGCAGAATTTCAAAAAAAAAACACCTATAGGCAGGATATCTACCCTTTGAATACATAGTTATCCATCCCTTTTTCACTAGCCATCCCCAAGAGTTTATTACAAAATTATTACAACCCAGAATAAAATAAAAGAATACATCGGAAATTAAAAAGTACAACCAAGGAGAGCCTGATTCAGGCTTCATCTCTAAAATACGAGGTAAACCAACTCAAAAGATCATGATCCAAAGCCTTTCTCCCATTTGAGTGTGTCAGAGTTCCCTAAGAGTCTCAAATGAACTCCCGGCAGTGCTCACACCCTAATGTATCATCAGATTAAGATATAGTGCAGTGTTGAAAGGGCCAGGCCTCAACTGTCCAAGTTCAGAGGGAACTCAAGGTCCCAAAGCAAGGCTCACAAGAAGGGGCAGAACTTAAAACTAGGAGAAAGTGCAAGTGCAGGAACAGAATTCTGAGAGGGGAAAGGGGAAGGGAAGTAGTTACAAAATAGTACACATAGGGGTTCAGGGGAAAGGGGAAATTGAAAGAGGGAAGGCACGCTATGGGCATACCCAGTAATGGAGAATGCTAGTATGCCCCCTAAGCCTGCTTGATCACACTATTAGAGGCTAGGATCCCAAGGGATCCAGTTCAGTTCGTGGACAATAATTTGAATATTGCCATGCCTTAAAACATAGCTCAAACACATAGGGGGCAGGGGTTTTGGGATTCATAATAGAAAAAAGCAGAAAGAAGTCAACATGCTAATTTAAGTGTGGAACTCTACAGAAACAATAAGTAGGCATGGATACAAAAGCAGTAAATACACATTTTTGTGGTGCTAAAGATTAAATCCGGACATACCAGTTTCAAAGAGACAAATTGAGAAAAGCAGTAGGTCGTGTAAATAGGCCACAGTGCAGACAAGAAGAGAGAATACTATTATGTATAAATGTGAGTTCAGAAAGATTGTGAATGTGTGCTGGTGTGCTTGTGAAAGAGTCATGCCTTTATAGTGTGAAAGTCAGGCAGAAATAAGGTAAGAAAACAGTTAAGGAACTGATTAAGCATCAATCACACAAGGCTTCCTTTAATTAAGGAATTCAGATTCAAACGGTAAAAGTTATTTAGTGAAAGAAATCAAACAAGCTTCTTTTGTGCAAAGTAGGCAATTAGGGGTAAATACATAAAAAGTTGCTTAAGGGCAGAATTTTGAAATACACGGTTGCACAAATAAGGTAAGAAAATCAATTAGTAGCCGGTAAAATCAAAGGCATGAGATTTTGTAATTATTGGTCCATGAATGAACCAAGTCAGAAAAGCTGAGAAAGGTTTTAACATAAGTCGAATCACAGGGAAATCAGCAAACAATGGAAAGAAATCAATCAGACCTATTCAGAAGGAAGTCTGAACTAATCACAAATTAAAAAGCTATTTTGGGGGAAAGTTTATCACATATAAAGAGCATACAGACATGTCAAGCATGAAAAGAGGTGTCGTGTCATTATAAAATCAATAGAAAATAGACTACAGAAGCATGGTTGTCACATAAGTTAGCCATGTAGAAGAGAAGTAGCATCTAGTAGCATACAAAGATTCTAGTGCAAAAGACCTTAGAAGAGTGTAGCAAAATTCATAATCACATGAAAAACAAGGATTTCAAAGCTCAGTTCAGAGACTCGAAATAGGTCTGAAAGAGTTAGGGTTTTTGAAATAAAACCAGTTCAAGCAAATCATATAGCCAATGATTTCCAAACTTGGAAGAACCCCCGAATTCTAGGGTTTCTACCATCAATCGAGTGCAGAGATAAGAGGACAAATAATTAAGCCGAAACAAGTTCAGAGGTCTCAGAAAAGAACTAAAACCTTTAACTTGTTCCTTTCAGCAACAGAAACTCATGAGAAACATGGTAGAAGAGTAACATGCGAAACATAGTAGGTGCGCAAAGAAAACATGGTAGAAGAAACTAGTACGAAACATAATGGAAAAATTGATAAGAACAGTAGGAGAAGCATTAGAAGGAACTTTAACTAGAACACAGTAGAGGAAATTTAATAAGAAACACTCAAGAACACAGTCGGAGGAAACACACAAGAACATAGCAGGGAAAAATACATTAGAAGAAATATACAAGAACACGGTAGTGGCAAATACAATAGAAGAAACACGCAAAAGAAAGAGAAAATCAAAGAAACATCTAAATATCTTAGAAAAACCTAGATCGGAAAAAGAAATGGTTTTCAAATATAGTTTTTGAAAGAAAAGGGAAGAGAATCGTTTAAAAAGCTTAAGGAGAGCATAGGTCTGGAACGGATCTAAATAGATCATAAAAACCTCGAAACTAGGGTTTTCAAAGGAACCCAAACGATGAGAAAGGCTTGGATCTAAGCAATAGGAATCGAGACCAGGCTTTGAAAAAGACATAGCTTGCCAGAACAGGGACGGAGATGGCCGTGGAACTTGAGTCGACAAAGTTCTGGATCCAACCCCTTCGTGGTCGGGCCACGAGTCTTCAGTTATCTAAACATGAGGAGCCATAGGTGGCTTAGGGGTGGTGAAACCACCATGGGTTTAGGTCAGAAGGTGGTCGGAGAGAATGAACAGAACTCATCGGAGAGGGATGGAGAAGGAAGGTTCAAGAGAGAACCAGATGTTAGAGAGATAGAGACGAGTGAGGAAAATGAGGGGTATTGGGGGGGTCGTTAGGTTAAAAAAGGTAAGGGTGGATCTAGACCGTTGATTAAAATTGATCAACGGCCAAGATTTGATCCGGTTTGGGTCGGGTAGTTTTAGGATTGGGCTTGGGGTCTTGGGTCGGTTAAATTCGGGTTGGGGATTGGGTTTAATTAGGCCAGATTTTGGGCTAATATTTAAATGAATTGGGCTGTTATTTAAATAGCCAATTTTTTTCCCTTCTAAATTATAAAAATAGTAAATTAATTTCTAGAAATAAATTGAAAGCATCAAAATGATTTATAATTCATAATTATCAATTTAAAAATATAAAATCCATTTTACGAATACAAGATGAATTTAAACCTAAAAATGGCTAAAATTGCAATTATGCAATTCTATCCTTAAAAATACCAAATAAATTTGTAAAAAATGTGTAAAAATACCTTAGCTATATTTTTATATAAACATAAGACTCCAATAACTGAATCACAAAAAATGATAATTTTGGGGATAATTATTGGATTTTTCTTGATAAAATAGGGCAGTAAATTGATTTAAAAATATTTGAAAATTAAGGAAAAATAATGTAGCCTTGGAAAATGCTTATATATGCATATACATGCTATTGTGAAAGGTATTTTACATATATAAAAATATAGGGAAAAAATTGGGTATCAACAGCTGCCCCTCTTTACTTGGGAAGGATGAAAGAGTTGTGGGTAAAGATATGATGGCCAATTTTGACCGAACGAAGGGGTTTGAAAAGGTTTGGCCGCGCCCTAGCTTCTGAGCTGCCTACATATCCCTGGTCTTACAGGAATCAAGCCATATGTAGTTCAAGATCCATCGGCGGAGTATGCCGATGGAGACTCTTCAAGAACGGACGCAATATTCAGGTTGGGATGAATGGTTAAGGTCTAATAGGGCTGCGGGAACTGGAGCGGGATTGCTCCTGTCGAGATGGCCATTGCTTGCCGGTTACCTGCAAATAAGCAATACAAGTGTATATTGTGTGGAAATTTAAACATGATGGAAGTTCCCATCGGTCCATGAATGTTGTCTTTGGACGGTTAGGATGACGTCCTCAGACCATGCCATCCTGGGCCATGAAGCGTATAATAAGGGATTCGCAGGCCATTCGATGATGTTCTCGGGCTATGAGAATGATGCCTCCGAACTATGATGCCTTTGAATAATGATATGCAAAAGATAAAAGGGGGTCCTCAGGCCATGGCATGGCGTTCTCGGGCAATGCAAATGGTGCCTCCGAACAATGACGCCTTTGGACAAATTGGCAATTTTTCAGCCCATGATATGTAGTATTTGGCTATGTTTCAGCCCATGCAATGCAGAAGGTGGCGATATTTTAGCCATGAAAGATGTAAATAAAGTGGCGATATTTCAGCCATGTAAGAATGTAAATAAAGTGGAGATATTTCAGCCATGCAAGAATATAAATAAAGTGGCAATATTTCCGCCATGTAAGAATGTAAATAAAGTGGCGATATTTCAACCATGCAAGAATGTAATTAAAGTGGCGATATTTCAGCCATGCAAGAATGTAAATAAAGTGGTGATATTTCAGCCATGCAGATGTAAATAAAGTGGCGATATTTCAGCCATGCAGATGGAGGTAGAGCTTAACCTGGGAAGGCAGAATGGTAGCCTTATGCAATGCAAGAAATGCAGATGGAGACAGAGCTTAGTTTCGGAAGGCTGAATGGTAGCCTTATGCAATGCAAGAAATGCAGATGGAGGTAGAGCTTAACCTCGGAAGGTAGAATGGTAGCCTTATGCAATGCAAGAAATGCAGACGGAGATAGAGCTTAGTCTCGGAAGGCAGAATGGTAGCCTTATGCAATGCAAGAAATGCAGATGAAGATAGAGCTTAGTCTCGGAAGGCAGAATGGTAGCCTTATGCAATGCAAGAAAAGCAGATGGAGACAGTTCTTAGTTTCGAAAGGAAGAATGGTAGCCTTATGCAAGAAATTAAAAAAAACAAATGGTGATAGAGTTTCTTAGCTGGTAGCTGATCGCGATATTGTGGCTGTTAAGGATATTGTGTGCGGATAGCAACTATGAATAGGTGTGACGATTCTGAGAGTTGTATTCCTAAACAATATGAGTGTATAATATATTCGATGATTTCGCGACTCGGGTGCCTGCATCCAAAGAAAAATCGTTAGTTTTGTAAAGGGGAAAGGTTAGTTCGTATCCCCGCTGACTTTTCTTGACCTGCTTGGCTCTGTTTTGGTGATACCGTGCGCACCATTGGGGTAGCGTTGCTAATCAAAGAAATTTTGGTAACAGACATGCACGATTTAGTAAAAATATAATATAAATGCATAATCGAGAATAGTTTTCTTTAGATGAACCGACGACTGCGACGTGCTTCAAGACATTGCAACTTTTCTTGCTTCGAAATTTTAAGGGTCCTCTCAAAATTCTGCCCCAGTTTAATGGGCTGCTGCTTCTGACGGCTGCTTGCGGCGAATGGCCAAAATTACTTCGGAATTTTGAGGGTCCTCCTCAAAATTCTGCCCCAGTTTCCAATTACGGGGGGAAAATAAAAGTTTACTGAATTGTGACCAAACCCATAGGGCTGCCTACGTATCCCTTTTTAAACGGGAATCAGGTCAGGCATAGTTCAAATTACCTCATGAAGGAAAGCATGAAAATTACTCATAGTAACGCTTGACTGCATCTGAATAGATTGGTTTTGGCCAGTCTTCTCCGTCCATTTCTGCAAGTATGAGGGCTCCTCCTATTAGAACACGGTGAACCATGTATGGACCCTGCCAGTTGGGAGAGAACTTCCCCTTGGCTTCATCTTGATGCGGGAAAATTTTCTTTAACACCAGCTGCCCTCGTGTGAACTGTCTTGGCTTGACTCTTTTGTTGAAGGCTCTGGGCATTCTGTTCTGATAGAGCTGACCGTGGCAAACTGCATTCATTCTCTTTCCGTCTATAAGAGCTAGTTGTTCGTAATGACTTTTCACCCATTATGCATCGTCGAGCTCTGCTTCCTGTATGATCCTTAAGGAGGGAATTCCCACCTCGGCGGGAATGACCGCTTCTGTACCATAAGCTACCATATAAAGGGTCGCCCCAGTTGATGTGCGGACTGTGGTGAGGTATCCCAATAAAGAAAATGATAGTTTCTCGTGCCACTGTTTATGCTTCTCTATCATTTTATTTAGTATCTTCTTGATATTCTTGTTGGCGGCTTCTACGACTCCGTTCATCTGAGGTCTGTAGTCCGTAGAATTCTTGTGTTTGATCTTGAAGGTTTCACACATGGCTCTCATCAAGTCACCATTAAGATTGGAACCATTATTGGTAATGATTGACTCTGGAATTCCGAACCGACAAACGATACGGTCGCGGACGAAATCTGCCACGACTTTCTTAGTCACTGCTCTGTAAGATGCTGCTTTAACCCATTTGGTGAAATAATCAATTGCTACAAGGATAAACCTGTGCCCGTTTGATGCGGCAGGTTTGATTGGTCCGATAACATCCATTCCCCAGGCGGCGAACGGCTACGGCGAGCTTGTTGCATTAAGCACAATTGGAGGCACCTTTATCATGTCTGCATGTATCTGACAGCGGTGGCACTTTCAGACATACTGGATGCAGTCCGTTTCCATAGTCATCCAAAAATAACCTGCCCGGAGTATCTTCTTGGCTAAGACAAAATCGTTCATATGTGGACTGCAGGTCCCAGCGTGGATTTCCTCTAGTAGCTTGGATGCTTCCTTTGCATCGACACACCTTAACAATCCCAAACCCGGAGTCCTCCTCTGCAGGATTCCTACACTGTGAAAGAAATTATTGGATAATCTCCGAAGTGTGCGTTTCTGAGTAGGATTTGCAAGTTCTGGGTATTCGCCTTTTGCCAAATATTTCTTGATATCATGGAACCAAGGCTTTCCGTCTGCTTCTTCTTCGACATGGGCACAATAGGCTGGCTGATCATGGATCTTTACTGGAATGGGATCAATGAAGTTCTTGTCTGGATGTTGTATCATGGATGATAGGGTAGCCAATGCATCGGCGAACTCATTCTGGACTCTAGGAACATGTTGGAATTCTGTCTTTGTGAATCTCTTTCTCAACTCCTGTACATGATGCGGATAAGGGAGTATCTTGGAGTTTTTGATTTCCCATTCTTCTCGGACCTAATGTATGAGCAAGTCTGAATCCCCAATTACTAGAAACTCTTGAATGTTCATGTCAATGGCCATCTTGAGCCCTAAGATGCAGGCTTCGTACTCGGCCATGTTGTTGGTGCATAGGAATCTGAGTTTGGCAGATATCGGATAATGCTGACCGGTTTCTGATACTAGGACTGCTCCTATGCCAACTCCTTTAAAATTTTCTGCTCCATCGAAAAACATTCTCCAACCATCATAGGATTCTACAATATCCTCTCCTATGAATGATACCTCTTCGTCAGGAAAATACGTTTTTAGGGGTTCATATTCTCCATCCACGGGATTCTCGGCAAGGTGATCTGCTAGTGCCTTTCCTTTGATCGTTTTCTAAGTTACGTAGGCAATGTCAAATTCACTCAACAGGATTTGCCACTTGGCTAACTTGCCAGTGGGCATGGGCTTCTGAAAGATGTACTTCAAGGGATCCATCCTTGATATGAGATATGTAGTATAGGCACAGAAGTAGTGTCTCAACTTCTGAGCTACCCAAGTCAAAGCACAACAACTGCGCTCCATCAGTGAATACCGGGCCTCATACGGGGTGAACTTCTTACTGAGGTAATAGATGGCCTGCTCCTTCCTCCCCGTTTCGTCATGCTGCAACTGAACGCTCCGTCCAATACTGCAAGGTAGAGTAATAGAGGTCTACCTTGCTCGGGCGGGACCAAAACTGGTGGTGTTCACAGGTACTCCTTGATTCTATCGAAGGCTTTTTGGCAGTCATCAGTCCATTTGGTAGCGGCGTCCTTCTTCAGCATATTAAAGATTGGCTCACAGATAACTGTGGATTGTGCTATGAACCGACTGATGTAGTTGAGTCTCCCCAAGAAACTCATCACGTCCTTCTTGTTCTTTGGCAGTGGCAATTCTTGGATGGCTTTAACCTTCGATGGATCCAGTTCTATTCCTCAGTGACTTACAATAAACCCAAGTAGTTTTCGAGCAGGAACCCCGAATGCACACTTTGCGTGATTCAGTTTCAGGTTGTACCTTCGCAGTCTATTGAAGAACTTCCTCAAATCTTCCATGTGATTGGTGGCTTTCATGGACTTGATGATAACATCGTCTACATGTACTTCGATCTCCTTGTGTACATATCATGGAAAATGGTAGTCATGGCTCTCATGTAGGTGGCCCTGCATTCTTTAGCCCAAATGGCATCATTTTGTAGCAGTACATTCCCCACGGTGTAATGAAAGCTGTTTTCTCAGCATCTTCTTCGTCCATCCAGATCTGATGATATCCAGCAAAACAATCCACGAATGACTGCAACTCATGCTTGGCGCAATTGTCAATCAGGATATGTATGTTCGGCAAGGGGAAGTCGTCTTTTGGACTGGCCCGGTTGAGATCCCGGTAGTCGACACAGACTCTGACCTTCCCATCCTTCTTCGGTACTCGCACAATGTTGGCTAACCATGTCGGATATTCTACTACCCTGAGAACCTTAGCTTTGACCTGCTTAGTGACTTCTTTCTTGATTTTCAGACTCATATCAGGTTTAAACTTTCTGAACTTCTGCTTTACCGGTGGACATGTCGGATCAGTTGGCAGTTTGTGTGCCACAATAGATGTACTTAGGCCAATCATATCATCATACGACCAAGCGAATATGTCCTCATGATGTTTGGCTATAATTGTATATTTTAGTGCATTACTTACCTTACATTTAGGTGCTTTAATGCTAAATTGTATTATATTTGTGCTTAATTGAGCTTATTTTATGTGTAGGTACGTTGAAGACGAAATTGAGATAAAAGCATAGATTTTATGTATATTTTATACACTACAAGAATGGTTCATGATCATTTATTGATTGGCAATATTATAATGATTTTATGGAACAATTATTGAAGAGAAAAACCAAAAGAAGATGAAAAGAACAATTGAAAAAAGAAAAAAAAACGTGAAACTAAAGATAAAAAAACAAAAGGAAAACTGAAGCAAAGCAAATCAACAGTTGAAGCGAAGCAGAAACAAAGTAGGAGACGGGAGCCAATTTCCTTGCGTTAAAGGCAGCGACGCGACTTCCAGCGCGAGTTTCATTTTGCGAGCCTATTTTGTCTCCTTTTTGGTTTTGGACTTGGTTATTTTGTGTAGGTTTTTTCCTACACTTATAAATAGTTCTTAAACACAATTTTTACAGAACTTTTGACGAGGGGGAGGACGTTTTTGAGAGTAAAACACAATTGAGGGGCGGCGTGGAGGCCGTGTTTCATCTTTTCATCCAACAAACTTAGCAATTTTTATGTTTCTTTGTATGATTTGTTGTTTTGCTACCATGTCTATGTGGAGCTAAACTTCACGTTCTAGGGTTGTGGTTCTTTCATGACTATTGTTATTCGGATATTGATTTTGATTTCTTAGTTTATCATATTGGTTTATTTATTTGATCCTGCACTTAATTATTTGATTGCTTGATCTCCAATTGAATACTATCTACGAATCTAGAGTTGAACTCGAAAGTGGGAATTCTAGATTGCATATAGGATTGAGTAGAGCAAGTTCTTGAACCTGGGCATCGGAGAACGGATTCGCAATTAGGATAGACATATACCAAATTGCCTTGCTTTGTTGAAATACAGGAATTATAAATGCGTTCTTGTTGATTCTAACTCCATAGACATATAGGCATTAGGTTAGCTTGAATAGGCGAGTAAGAACTCGACAGATTCATATGAGCAATATTAACCCCGTTAACCAATAAACTAGATAAATTAGTTAGTCAATTCAATTGAAGAATACAATAGGAATGTTAGATAGCCCATAACCCTAGATCGTTATCATTACATTGATATCATAAAAATCTGCTCTTCCTCTGTTCAAAGTTAATTATTTTTATTTATTTATTTAATTAGTTTAGAATCAAATATTTCTACGTTTAATTCCTGTATAGATAATTAGGATAGTGAAATTTAGTTAATAGTTAATCACAAGACATCCGACTCATAGTCACTTTATTACTTGATGAACGCGTATACTTGCGTGTGCGTTTGCCGCAACAAGTTTTTGGCGCCGTTGCCAGGGACTTAGAAATTAACTAGTCTACTAGGTTAGATTTTTACTTTTTGTCTGTTCAAGTTTCTTTTTATTTTTATCTTAGTTTAATATTTTATTATCTTTGTTGACATGGCTTCTTGGAATGAGAATTGGTCGAATATTGGTTATTCTTATTATGATGATCCTTGTCCATATTGTTGAGGACCTCACTGGTGGAAAAATTGTCAGAATGTTCCCGGGAGCGAGTTGTGCGCACAATCTCAATCCTTTGAGTGGAATATTTGTCATATATGTGGTGGTCAAGATGGCCATTCGGATGGTTGTCCTAATTCTTATTATCCTTCTCAGAGCTCTTATTATGATCTTTCTTATAATGTTTGTGAGTTTGATAGGGGCAATGATGTACAGGATATGGAAAGTGATGAATATTTTAGGAATATTCCGAGGCAAGTAGCAGAGCAACATGATGAACTTAGAAAAGATATGAAAAGAATGAGGGCAGCAATCACAAGAATGAAGGCCAATATGGAAGAATTAAATGAAGAGAGCGAGCACCAACAAGAGGAAAATTTTGAAAAAGAGGAGATTTTGAGTCAAACTTGGCTGGCGGAACAAGCTGAAAGATTGGAAATATATGAGGCTCAACGTGAAAAAATTATAGATGAGATACAAGACCTAATAGAAGGACGAGCTAAACTGGGACAAGAGATCGAAAAATTTGGCACTGCTATTCATGACTTTGATGCAGATATGAGTGCAAAGGTTGATGCATGTAATGCCCAACAATTTAGTGATAAGTTGTGTGAAGCTGAAAAAGATCTTCTAGACCAAATTGAGGAGCTAAGAGAATACCAATTATTAGACCAAAATATTATTAATGATGCCAAGGTTGACGAAGAGTGCGAAATTGAGGATGTCAAAAATAATACAATTTTGGAGTTAGAGTGTGTTGGACCTCATTCTAAACAATTTTCAACATTGTGTTTGGTTGGTGACATGGGGATTGATCCATTCGAGAATATAGAAGAATCAATGGATGAGGAACAAAGTGTTTATATTCTGACATTGTGTTTGGTTTATTTATTCAATCCTGCACTTAATTATTTGATTGCTTGATCACCAATTGAATACTATCTACGAATCTAGAGTTGAACTCGAAAGTGGGAATTCTAGATTGCATATAGGATTGAGTAGAGCAAGTTCTTGAACCTGGGCATCGGGGAACAAATTTGCAATTAGGATAGACATATACCTAATCGCCTTGCTTGGTTGAAATACAGGAATTATAAATGCGTTCTTGTTGATTCTAACTCCATAGACATATAGGTGTTAGTTTAGCTTGAATAGGCGAGTAAGAACTCGACGGATTCTTATGGGCAATATTAACCCTGATAACCAATAAACTAGATAAATTAGTTAGTCAATTCAATTGAAGAATACAATAGGAATGTTAGATAGCCCATAACCCTAGATCGTTTCATTACATTGATATCATAAAAATCTGCTCTTCCTCTGTTCAAAGTTAATTATTTATATTTATTTATTTAATTAGTTTAGAATCAAATATTTTTACGTTTAATTCTTGTATAGATAATTAGGATAGTGTAATTTAGTTAATAGTTAATCACAAGTCCACGTGGGTTCGACATCCGACTCTTAGTCACTTTATTACTTGATGACCGCGTATACTTGCGTGTGCGTTTGGCTGCAACAAGTTTTTGGTTCCGTTGCCGGGGACTTAGAAATTAACTAGTCTAGTAGGTTAGATTTTCACTTTTTATCTGTTCAAGTTTCTTTTTATTTTTATCTTAGTTTAATATTTTATTATCTTTGTTGACATGGCTTCTTGGAATGAGAATTGGTCGAATATTGGTTATTCTTATTATGATGATCCTTGTCCATATTGTGGAGGACCTTACTGGTGGAAAAATTGTCAGAATGTTCCTGGGAGCGAGTTGTGCGCACAATCTCAATCCTTTGAGTGGAATATTTGTCATATATATGGTGGTCAAGATGGCCATTGGGATGGTTGTCCTAATTCTTATTATCCTTCTCAGAGCTCTTATTATGATTTTTCTTATAATGTTTGTGAGTTTGATAGGGGCAATGAAGTACAGGATATAGAAAGTGATGAATATTTTAGGAATATTTCGAGGCAAGTAGCAGAGTAACATGATGAACTTAGAAAAGATATGAAAATAATGAGGCCAGCAATCACAAGAATGAAGGCCAATATGGAAAAATTAAATGAAGAGAGTGAGCACCAACAAGAGGAAAATTTTGAAAAAGAGGAGATTTTGAGTCAAACTTGGATGGTGGAACAAGCTGAAAGATTGGAAATATATGAGGCTCAACGTGAAAAAATTACATATGAGATACAAGACCTAATAGAAGGAAGAGCTAAACTGGGACAAGAGATCGAAAAATTTTGCACTGCTATTCACGACTTGGATGCGGATATGAGTGCAATGGTTGATGCATGTAATGCCCGACAATTTAGTGATAAGTTGTGTGAAGCTGAAAAAGATCTTCTAGACCAAATTGAGGAGCTAAGAGAGTACCAATTATTAGACCAAAATATTATTAATGATGCCAAGGTTGACGAAGAGTGCGAAATTGAGGATGTCAAAAATAATACAATTTTGGAGTTAGAGTGTGTCGGACCTCATTCTAAAATTTTTTCAACATTGTGTTTGGTTGGTGACATGTGGATTGATCCATTCGAGAATATAGAGGAATCAATAGATGAGGAACAAAGTGTTTATATTCTGACATTGTGTTTGGTTTATTTATTCAATCCTGCACTTAATTATTTGATTGCTTGATCACCAATTGAATACTATCTACGAATCTAGAGTTGAACTCGAAAGTGGGAATTCTAGATTGCATATAGGATTGAGTAGAGTAAGTTCTTGAACCTGGGCATCGGGGAATAGATTCGCAATTAGGATAGACATATACCTAATTGCCTTGCTTGGTTGAAATATAGGAATTATAAATGCGTTCTTGTTGATTTTAACTCCATAGACATATAGGTGTTAGGTTAGCTTGAATAGGCGAATAAGAACTCGACAGATTCTTATGAGCATTATTAACCCTGTTAACCAATAAACTAGATAAATTAGTTAGTCAATTAAATTGAAGAGTACAATAGGAATGTTAGATACCCCATAACCCTTGATCGTTTTCATTACATTGATATAATAAAAATCTGCTCTTCCTCTGTTCAAAGTTCATTATTTATATTTATTTATTCAATTAGTTTAGAATAAATATTTCTAGGTTTAATTCTTGTATAGATAATTAGGATAGTCTAATTTAGTTAATAGTTAATCACAAGTCCTCGTGGGTTCGACATCCGACTTGTAGTCACTTTATTACTTGACGACCGCGTATACTTGCGTGTGCGTTTGGCCGCAACACCTCATACTCCCTTAGAAATTATATGTATTCTTCCTTTTCTGACGGTGACAAATGAATGTTGATTCGTGTTTCTTTGATATTTTCTGCGTCTCCCAGGTTAGCAATCTCGGTCTCGTCCAGGTTGGACTTAGGTCTATTCTCAAAATTCTCAACTTCTTTAACAATCTCTTCTGGTATATCATCTTCTTCTGAATCTATGTCAGTATGTTGCATTGTCTCATTGCATCTCACAGTCATCGGTTCATCAAGATAAGTAATAGTAATGCTGTATAAATAAAGTAATGAGAGAAAATAATAAAAGTAAGATTTATAAGGAAACCGAAATGCTTTGATAAATTTTATAACTGTTTTGAACATTGGAGATCTTATTGCGAAATTTAAAATGCGAAAGGAAAGTCGATTAGTAAAAATAAAAGATAGTGTGTGACGCTTTGTTCAGCCTTGCTACACTGAGGTTTTCCGGGCTCTGGTGGTTCTGAAGGGCTAGTTATTGAGGCATGCTCCTCGGCTTACAGCCTGTATGGAAGGGCCTTGCTCCCCCTCCTCCTCGAAAATGACACAACAATCCATCTCATCGTCTTCTAGGAACAAATTCCTCACTGCTGCCAGTGCTTCCTCTTCTTCCCACCCATAGATAACATCGACTGGCTGGAAAGTCTGCTCCAATAGTGGTACTGGCGGGTAGTAAGGACCGCGCCATGGTGGCGACCAGTTGTTGAATTCCTCCCATGTATACTCATATCCCAAACCAAAGTGGGTACCATGTTTCTTTAGTTTGATAGGCTTAGCGATTCCTTGGAGGTTCTTGCCAAGTCCCTTACCAGGTTCATATCCGCTCCAGTTAAATATACTTTCAATTTTGTTGTCCTACCATTTGTCCTTGTCAATAGCGTTGACTCGCTCGATGTGGTAATAGGTCTACCCGCCTATCTTTCTTCTGCCTCCGATTGCTGGGATTGTCCGGCGACTGTATATGGGATTGCTACCGTCGCCGTGAATGATCACCTCTTGGTGGTTCCACTCAAACTTCACTGCATGATGTAATGTGGATGCCACTGACCCAGCGGCATGAATCCATGGTCTTCCCAACAACAAAATGTAAGATGCCAGCACGTCTATCACTTGGAAATCGACATCGAACCAAGTAGGCCCCATTTGCAAACACAAGCTAATTTCCCCAATAGTGGACCATTGGGAACCGTCGAAAGCTTTGACGTTGATGGCCCCGTCGCCAGCATGTTTGAGTGTTACCAACGGGCAAATGTTGAGGATGGACCCTCCATCAATCAGGATTCTAGTGATAAAATAATCTTCGCATTGCACGGTGATGTGCAACGCCTTGTTGTGACTCAACCCTTCCGGTGGCAGCTCATCTTTATAAAAAGTGATCTTGTGACTTTCTAATACCTGCCCTACCATGTTTGACATCTCTCTTCTGGTGATGTTGCTTGGTACATATGCCTCACTCAGCACCTTTAACAAGGCTTTCTTGTGTGCATCAGAATTCTGTAGCAAAGCAAGGATAGAAATTTGCGCCGGTGTTTTGTTCAGCTGATCAATGACCGAGTATTCCTTGGCTTGTATCTTCCTCCAGTGATCATCGGGCCCGGTTTTAGTGATGGTTGGCCGACCAGAGGCCTGCTTGCTTGACTCGGCCAAATGCTCCGGGGTATAAACTCTATCGGTTCTTGTCACACCCTGCGCCACAACTGCTTCCCCGAACTTGACCTTCCCTTTTCTTCTTGCCTCGACTGTGTAGTCCTAAGGTATGGCATTTGTATGTAATGGTGTTACGGCTGACATTGCCACCGGAATGGGTGTAGCTATCTTTACTCCGACCGGAGCGTGCACTTTAGGCGGTAAATCTGCAACTTCGAAGGGTGTAGGTGCATTTGCTGGTGACATAAATTCGACCTCAATTAGCGTTGGCGTATTTGCAGAGGATGGTTCTTCAAACTCAAGCGGCATGGACATGTTTACCTTGGCTTCCGCAGAAGGCTGAATCTGGACTGGAATCGGATTAAGGGTGACTATTGGCTTCTTTGGATTGTCGCCTTCTGTGATCAAACTGATCGATCCCTTGGGGTCCCAGTCATCCTCTATTTCAATCATGTGAACACCTCCACCCTTGTTGTGTGGCAGAGGGTTGTTGCGGACATTTGGAGCAGGCTCCTTTGCCTGAATGATCTTGTTATCAATCAAAGTCTGGATCTTATCTTTCAGAGAATGGCATTCATCAATGGTATGTCCCTTTATGCCCGAATGGTATGCACAGGATTTATTTGGATTGACCCACTGAGAAGGGTTTTCAGGGGTTATAGCAGGGATAGGGGTGACATAACCAGCAGCTTTGAGCCTTTCGTACAGCTGGTCAATTGGTTCAGCAATGGCGGTATACTATTTGGGAGGTCTGCGATCGAAATTTTGTCGAGGTCTAGGGAAGTTTTGGCGTGGAGGAGGGGATTGGTAGTGGGATAGCTGAGTGTTGTAGGCTTGGTAAACATGTGCTGGTTGGGAATATTTGGGTGAAGTAGGTTGATATGTGGGAGGTGATTGATAAATGGGTGGTGGAGTTTGGTAAGAGGGTGAGGGTGCTTGGTAGTTCGGAGTATGTTGACATGTGAGTGGAGGCATCAGATAGGTTTGGTATTTGATAGGGGATTTGGTTCTCTGTGCAACCATTACGGCACCTACGTCCCTTTTCTTGGACGTACCACCAGACTGCAAAGCCTTATTGGTATCTTGCAAGGCTTCAAAGTTCGTTACCATACCACTTTTGATGCCTTCCTCGATCCTTTATCCCAGCTTGATGATGTTAGAAAATTTAAGATTCTCGATCAGCATCAGTCCTTCATATTATTACGGGTCCTGAGCCCGGACGAAAAACTTGTTCATTTGTTCTTCCTCTAAAGCAGGTCTGACCTTAGCAGCTTCTGATCTCCAGCGAGTGGCATACTCGCGGAATGTTTCCGTGGGCTTCTTTTTTAGGTTTTGAATGTAGAACATATCTGGTGCATTTTCTGTATTGAATCTGAATCTGTCCATAAAGTCGGACGCCATACTCACCCAGTTTGCCCATTTCTTCGGGTCTTGGATGATGTACTAAGACAGAGCATCTCCTTTCAGACTCCTCATGAAAAGTTTCATGCGGATCCTCTCGTCTTTCCCTACTCCAACTAGCTTGTCGCATTATGTTCTCAATTGAACTCTCGGATCCCCTGTACCATCAAACATATCAAACTTAGGAGGTTTGTACCCCTCGGGCAGTTCGACATCGGGTTGTATGCAAAGATCTTCGTAGTTCAACCCTTCAATCCCCATACTTCCTTCGATGCCCTGAATTCGGCTAGTCAACTTCTTAAGCTCTTCAACGAGACTCCTGATGAGTGAGTCTTTATCATCAAACTCGGGTGTGCTTGAGATGGGTTGGGTGGAGTGTGGCATGGTTTCCACGTTAGATGGGGGTGTTATGATGAGTGTGGAAGTGGTATTTGTGGAGTTCAAAGGTTCTAGGATGAGCAGCGGAGTACTGTTTGAAGAGTGACAAGTATTGCAGTGGTGGTGAGTATCGGGATGGTTTTGTAGTTTTGGGGTATTTTGTGGAGGTGTGGGGTTGACATTTGGGGTAGTGAGAGAAAATGATAGATTTGCCAAGTTCCGAACTTGGTCAAGTTCCTCCTGAAATTTCAATAGTTTTTGCTCGAGTTGGGACGCACTTTCTTTGGAAAGCTGAGTACCATGAGTGACTTCTATCCGTTCAGTTGAGTTTTCCTTTCTAATGTTGTTCAAATCTTCCATCTTTCCTTTGTTCCTGTTTCTGACGGGACTAGGAGGAGGAGTGGGTGGAGGGCCCTTGGATCTTGTGGAATAGGATGACGATGCCAGAATGCACGAACTAACCTTTGGGGAGGGGAATAAAATAAAAAACAAAAAGAAAAGGTAACAAGTTAGCGAGGATTATAAGAAAATGTTGCGATATTTAAACACATAGTGCAAGAATGTAAATCGTGTCCTAATTTGGGGAACCTCTTTGTGCCCGAGGTAGGCCTAGTGACAAATTGATTTGGAGAACTTAGAATGCTAAATGCCTCAATTTATTGATTAAAAGTAGACGAATCCCAAATCGACATTAAATAACAGGAAATAAAAGTCACTAATGGCCGTAGGCCTTATTATATTTCTCAAAGCAAAAAGGAAAACTCCTATATATTTGGTCCCGAAAGGACCTTCCCCAGACTCGGCATCTTTGGCTTCATCGAACAGCTTCACCAGCTCACGAAGTCCCAGCAACAGGTAGGCTCTGGCTAGGTGTCCGCCCTCGTTTCCCTCAGCATTCTGACAGTCCTCAATTCTTTTGAGAAATTTCCTTTCCAGCTCCACTAGACCCAGCTCCAAGTATCCCAGTCGTTTGTTGGCACTGACAACCATGTCATTCCACTCTTCAATTAGTTTTTGGTGGGCTTCTTGTATCTCACGGTGCTCGCTTTCACATTCCCGAACTCTCTTGCGCAGTTGGTTGTATTTGATCTGTGCTTCAACCTTTTCATCGGTGATCCTGTGACCTCGAACAAACCCTGGTTGACCTAGACCATTATGATTATCCTCCAACCAGCCTGAATAGTACGGAGTACAACCAGCATGGTATCTGTCTGGCTCGATGGTATCCCTTCCCATGACGATTTTGCAGTGCCGCATATGCTGAGCTTGGCACTTGTAAGGGCTATCATCATCCTAAAAGTCGGCTCGGAAGTGACTCATCTTGTCGACCATTGGTATAACCTGCTTCCTACCAGCGTGTCTCGTAACTCGGAGAGGGACATAAGGGTAGGTTCCCCTTAGACCGATCAGTATCAGAAATGGTGCATCCCTGGATCGGGCGATGAACTCTTCAGTAGGGAACCAGTCGAACATCCATTGTACTTGGTCTTCCTTTAGATTTTCAAATAGCTCTACCCATCCTTTGGCATCTTCCGGCTGAGCAAACATGTTGGGCATGTAATTCATCTGCCTTGGCTGATGGAAGGCTATATGATCATCCCAGTCCCTATGCTGAATCTCTTGTCGGTATTCACCTATTTGGAGATGCTCCATGAGCCAGAGCTAGAGTAGCAAATTGCAGCCCTCGAAGTGTTTTGCTCCTTGTTGACACTTTTCCAAGGCTCGGTATATCTCTGTAATGATCATGGGCACTATGCTAAATGGTTGCACACCAATTCCCTCCATTAATGTTTTGGTGACCATAGCTAGCCTAGTATGGATCCTTGCTTTCTTCATCGGAAACACTATCATCCCCAAGAAGCAGAACATGAAGACAAAGACCCTTCGGTGGATATGCCCCAATGATGTAAGTACGGTAAGATTTGCTATGACCGCACCTTTCGTACGAATAGTTAAAGGGAATGTACTACTCTTCAAACATGTCAAGTCTGGATTCTTCTTTAGACCTATCATTTTGAGAAAACCTCTACCCTTGCGGTTTTACGGCATTAACAAACCCGGAGTTTCCCACGATACACCAGCCAGTCCTCCTATTTCCTCGAGCGGGGGTGTCAGCTCAATATCCCCGAAGCAGAACATGGACCTATCACAATCCTAGAACAAAGTGGCAGCTTATATGATTTTGTTGTTGGGTTGGATTTCTAGGAGAGAAGGTAGATTTCCTAGGTATTTCCGGACAAGAGTCTGATCACTGGAATGAAGATCCTCCCACCAGCTTAGCAATTTTGGGTGGATGTTGGTGACCATGCCGAATCTGGGGACTTCGTGCCTCATGTTTCTGCAAGACAAAAGGGCTAGGCCCTTACCCCCACCAGACTCGACTATTAAATACCAATAATCGGCATAAAATATTTAGTTCTCCAAATGAATGCACAAAACGTGGTAGTGTCCGTTTGGGTTTTAGGGAAACCTAGTGGACTTTGGACAAGGTTCTCTTAAAGAGTCATTATGCGGACAACATAACTAACTCGGCTAGGTTTGACCATGATGCATGTACAATTAAACAGAGTAAGTTTGACCCCCGGTATTAGACTGGTAACCTTGAGCGGACAACTCAAGAGGGAAAGGCACGGAACCGTCGACTACACCATTGATCGACGAGTTTTACCGCAAATATGCCTTTGCCGGATTTAGGGGGTGATAATATCGGAAGAGCGCAACCACTCATTATAAGGGTTGCTATGGTATTTTGTTTGGCAAGAGTGGAATATGATGTTGACAACATGCTTATGCAATAATTAAAACAGGTTGTCACGTATTTGCACGTTATAAAAGCAATAATTACAACAATTCTTCATAATTTAAAAATAGTAATAAAGGAAAGCAGTAAAAGAAATAAAGGAAAGAAACAAAGAGACAAGTCAGTTTTGTAGTAGAAGAGGGAATAAAATACTTAAAGGCATTAAGCAAATAAAGACGTATGAAGAAGCGTAAAGTCACAAATAGCCTGAAATGGTAAAAGCCTAAAAGATATCCCCAGCAGAGTCGCCATGCTGTTGCGCCCCCTTTTTCTCGCAAAATCAGGTTTATGACATTTGGGAGGACAACTCGTTCCCTTTTGGGAGTTGGGTTTTAAATTGAAGAGTCGCCACCTAATGATTTAAGTGCATTAGGACACTAAGCAGGGTTTGATTTGAGCAACCAGAAATTGGGTAAGGGCTTGAAATTATCCAAAGGGGAATGTGTTAGGCACCCCTTTGGATCCACTAGTGTGGTTCCCGGCCAAATTATTGTTGTGACTTTAGGTGCAAATAACACATAGGCAAGTAAAGCTCTAAGTAAGAGGGGATTTTCACATAATGGTTACAAATAAATAAAGTTGGAAAGAGCTAAAGAAAGCTGATTTTTCTTACAAGAAATAGTTTGAAAACTGTAAAAGAAGCAAAGAAACAAAAGGAAAGGGGTCCTAGGTTTATTAATAATATGGATCACCCCACACAACATCCGGTAATCACTCCTCAGTGAGGGGCTACACGTGATGTTATCGCGTGGTCATCATATCCATATCCACCCTTCCCCACCCCGTTAAGGTATTAAAGCGCGGAATGGTCTTGTTTACTTATTGCATGCTATTACCCGTCCCAATCCTATCAGTCCCAGAGGCATTTAGGACTACTAATCCTAAGGGTAAGGGAGATTAGGCTTATTTGTAGTTTTAAAAGGGCAAAATTCTAAAGCAACATACAAAACACATATAGCAAGTTAGAGGAAACACGTAACAAGTAAAAGGCTCAGATACACCTCCATTAGACAGAGAAAGCAAGTAATTAGCATGACTTACACATATTGTTTAGGGCCTGATTAAAACTTAAAAGGTTGAGGCAGACTGATTTATTACATAATTCAGATAAGAAGCCCGAATCAGGTCTGCCCGCTGGTTGTAGTTAATAAAGACTGATTCAGTTATAATTATTTTACCCTAAGGCTTGCCTAAGTGTTGGACAAGGATCCTATAGGCATTGTATCCACTGATTTCAGAAGCAATGAAATAAACTAAATGCGTACTGGTAAAGAGAGGTTGCCGGATTATTAAAGAAAAGCAAGTTTTGACAAAGGTTATAAGTTCTACAGATGATAGCACATCGTTATTACTGGTTTTAGACTTATAAGCGAGTGAAGCGATTAAGACTTGATTAATAGCTCCTATAGACATGCTTTCTATGCGTTGTTGATTTTAAACCGTTTTATAGACATGGTAAAATGCAAAAACCTTATGGACATGATATCTAGATGCTGAGTTTCATTTAAGGCCTGTGAACATGATATCTAATTGCAGTTGATTGATTAAGACCTATAAACATGATTGTCTGATGAAGAATGGATACACAAGATTCAGAAAGACCTATAGGCATATTTTCTATATGCATATGCAGAGTTCTGATTTCCAGATACTTATGGACATGATTTCTATATGAGAGAATGCAGAATACCTATAGGCATAGTATCTACATGAGAAGTGCAGAAATACCTATAGGGAGGATATCTATGTGAGAATGCAGAAAACTTATGGGCAGGATGTCTATGTAAGAAAATGCAAAATTTCAGAAACACCTATAGGCAGGATGTCTATGTGAGAATGCAGAATTTCAGAAAAGACACCTATAGGCAGGATATTTACCCTTTCCATACATAGCTATCCCTCCCCTTTTCACTAACCATCCCCAAGAGTTTATTACAAAATTATTACAGCCCAGAATAAAATAAAAGAATACATCAGAAATTAAAAAGTACAACCAAGATCTAAGATTTGATGAATTTGGTAAGGATTTGAGGGACATGGTTTGGAGATTTGAAAAGAGGAGGTTATGGGGATTCCGGGGTGTATGTTTGGAGTGGATTGGAGGTTGTCCGTCGCCGTGAGGCAATTTCCGGCCGACGGACCACGGCGGAGAGGTGAGGAGCAGAGGGCGGCTAGGATTTCGGGATTAGGGGTGTTAGAGATGAATGAAGGGGATTGGAATGGGGGGGGGGAGGCTTGTTCAGACAGTTTTATAATAAACAAGTGACCAGTTTCGGGCCGTTGGATCACAATGATCCAACGATTGTGATAAGATCAGGGCAAAATGGTGCCGTTTAGGGATAGGGCAAGCTTGGACCGGGTAGGCGCAATTTGGCCTAGGTTTGGGCAATTTTCTTTGACGGGTTTTTGGCCCAATTCAGAGATTTAAAACCCCATTCTCAACTACATCCTTATTTTTCTTTTCTTTTCTTTTCTTTTCCTTTATTTCTTTTTTAATTAAAAACCCTAAATTAATATAAATTGCGAAATCAAACTAATTATCTAATTACAATAATTATAAAAATCACTTAATCCTAAGTTAAAAGTGATAAAATCAATAATCTAAAAAAAGGTAAAAATGTAAAATGGGTCATTTTTATGATTTTCATTTTAAAAAATACAAATAATTAACCAATTAATCCTAAAAATGTAAAATGAAAACCTAAATGCAATGCATTGTATTTTTGGTATTTTTTCATGATTTTAATAAAAAAATTAAATGTGCACAAAAATGAAACACAATTAATAAAATTCTACACAATTCCTAGAAATGGCAAATAATTAAGAAAAAATCTATTTTCTTGGATTTTATAGGAGTAGTTCGTATAGGGCAAAAATAACATGCTCACATCTGCCCCTCTTTGCTCGGAAACACAAAGGATTTTCGGGCAAAGAAAAATGAGCAATTACGAGGGATTTTGCCCATTTGAATCTCAATGAGAAGCATCTTTTGAAAGAGTCTGACAGAACCTTGCTTCGGAGGTTTCCTACATATCATTGGCTATAAAAGAATCAGGTCAGTGTAGTTCTGTTGCTATTGCTTCTGCTTGCTAAGCTCCTTATTACATCGAAATAAAAGATGAAAAGCCAAATTAGCCAAACATATCAACTACGAGTTACAAGATTCCTATCTATAAACCTTCTAAAGCTTGATCTTGGGTCTTGGCTAGTTCTTCCTGCAGACACTGATTTGAATCTTGATGCTCGTTAGCTGCAGCTGCCGATTCATTCTTCTTCAGCTTTTCGGATCAAGGCGGGACTTGGAAAGCTTGTGACTTCAACCACGTCTTCAGCAGTCCACATCTTTTCTCCGCTTCTACGCTTTGAGTTCAACTTCTTTCCTCGTTCTTACATCTTTATTTGGGCTGAGACTTCTTCTTTTGGTTATCTCAAACCTTGTTCCTCACGGCGAAAAAACTGTTCATGCACCAAAGAAAAGGAACAAACAAAATTTTTCTGCTCTAGATTTCAATAGGAAAATTTTGTGAGTTATTTGCAACGAAATCTATACTACTTCTTTATTGAAAGCAATAAAATAGGGATTGTGTATCCTTTGAAAAAGAAATTAGGTAGTGGAGACCCTGTGTTGGCAAAACGACCAGGGAGTGGAGACCCTATGTCTAAACTAAAATCTACTAGGGAGTCGAGACCCTATGTTGGAAAAAGTGATTAGGGATTGGTGACCCTACGTGTAAAATAAATTCAACTAGGGAGTGGAGACCCTTATGTTGGAAAAAAGCGACTAGGGAGTGGAGACCCTATGTCTAAAATAAATTCAACTAGGGAGTGGAGACCCTACGATGGAAAAGTGACTAGGGAGTGGAGACCCTATGCCTAATATAACTTCAACTAGGGAGTAGAGACCCTATGTCTAAATTAAAATCAACTAGGGAGTGGAGACCCTATGTTGGAAAAGTGACTAGGGAGTGGAGACCCTATATCTAAAGTAAATTCAATTAGGGAGTGGAGGCCCTATTTTGGAAAAACGACTAGGGAGTGGAGACCCTATGTCAAATAAATTCAACTAGGGAGTGGAGACCCTTATGTTGGAAAAAAGCGACTAGGGAGTGGAGACCCTATGTCTAAAATAAATTCAACTAGGGAGTGCAGACCTTATGTTGGAAAAGTGACTAGGGAGTGGCGACCCTAGGTCTAAAATAACTTAAACTAGGTAGTGAAGACCCTATGTTGGAAAAGTGACTAGGGAGTGGAGACCCTATGTCTAAACAAACGTAGCTAGAGATTGGGGGCCCTAGGCTACCATGATTTTGAATTTTTCTTCTCTTCTTTTTTTTTTATTTATCTATTTCATGGAATGAGCGAATGCGGGAAAGAATTTCTGAAGTGACTTCTTTTTTTTTTGGATTGTTGCTGCAAAACTGTTTTTAGCCATTGTGCAGTTTCTTTTGGTTGCACGTGTTTCTCGCAAGGTTTCTTTGAATTACACTTACTGTTTTCAAACAAAGAACAATTGTTAGTTTGAAACGGTGGTTGGTTTTGTGGCCTTGATTGTTTTGATCTCGGCCCAACTCTTTTGATGAAGACCTCTATTGCTCGTTGGCTTTTTGTAGATCGATCTCTCTTCTGAACCCAGGGATTTTGACTTTCCAAAATTTCATACGAGGGTTCAGCTGTGTGGGGCTTTAGCATTTTCATCGTATTTTGCCTTTATAGGCACTTGACTTTTGATTTCTTTCCTTTTCAATAATTTTAACTTTGAAGCATCGGCCATCATGGCAAATCGAGATCGACTTGAAGCACCTGCTGAGGCTGAGTGCTTTTCTTTGAATTTGGCTTTTGCTAAGCAGAATCCTGTAAAACCAATCTTTACATATTTTCTTTGTATTAGTTTCATAGAAGGACTAAACCGATAGAGATTCAAAGAAAAGTAAACAAAGGATAGGATAATGAATTTAACAAGAAGTGTCCTTTCGGGGGAAGAAAGAAGGACTTATCTGGAGTGCATGCATTCTTCAATAGACATGACACCCTCCTTGGACTGGATACCCGATCTTTGTAACCATCCAATCTCTCATAAACCCATCATAACTCGTGTCTTAAAACTGAGAAAATCATGCAAGGACTCTACCAATGCCGATTGTTATAGGGGATTCCTTCTTTTCGATCAATGGCGCCCTTTTCGGGTTTTCGCCAATTGACCTCTCTCATTTCTCTTCTTACCATCGTCTTATAGTGCTCTTTGCGAGTTTTCACTAACATGACTCTCTCATTTTCAGTTTCTCTGCTGAGCATCACCCTACGGTGCCCATGTGGGTTTTCACCAATAAGACTCTCTCATTTTATTTCACTCATTTTGACTGCTGCGGATCAAAGTAGTCGCATTCTCTAATCCTTGAACATTCTCACTGATTGATCGGAAGGGCTTGAACAGGATTTGGGGTAAGAAGAATTTGGATTGAACTACAACTTTGGAGCCATTCAGGCGGGATCATCGCCGAACCATTATAACATCTGCCCCAGTTTTACTTTTGGGGAAATTTAGATTTTTGCTTTCACGTGACTGAACCCCAGAGAGAGGATGCCTACGTATCCGTTCGGAATCAAGTCGAACGTAGTTCAGGGAACTTTGTTTTTGATTTTTTGATTTTTTTTATTTTTTATTACAAACGTTTCCGGGTTCCAAAGAAGGTAATCAAAGAAAAAAGGTAACCGGCTCAAAGGGATAGCAAAGGTTTGAAGTGTTTGGGGTAGCGAGAATGAAAGCCTTCGTCATCCCAATCAGATAATATCGATGCCGCAAAAGGGTTAAACGTAATACCTTTTGACCGCGTCTCCATTGACAGCTGTTTCACGATCATTTCCTTCAATGTCTCCTAAGTACAATGCCCCTTTCGGCAACAATTTTCTTATAATGTATGGAACTTTCCAGTTTGGAGCGAACTTTCCTTTTGATTCCTTGTGGTGATGGAGAATACGTCTCAAAACGAGTTTCCCCGCTTCAAAGTTCCTAGGCCGCACTTTCTTGTTGTAGGCACGAGCCAGTCTTTGTTGATACAACTGCCCGTGGAAAACTGCGGCCATCCGCTTTTCATGATGATTCAGAGAGAAGAGATTTCAACTTCTGCGGGTCTTACGACTTCAGTGCCATAGACCAATAGATATGGTGTTGCTCCAACTAATGTGCACACAGTTGTGCAATATCCCAACAATGCAAACGGCAACTTCTCATGCCATTTTCTAGAACTTTGGATCATCTTCCTAAGGATCTTCTTGATATTCTTATTTGTTGCTTCAAAAACACCATTAGATTTGGGCCTATAAGCGGTAGAATTCCAATGCGTGATCTTAAATTGTTCACATATCTCCCTCATCAAATGACTATTCAAGTTTGCAGCATTGTCCGTAATGGTAGTTGTAGGAATACCAAAACGGCAGATAATGTTGGAGTGGAGGAGGTCTACCACTGCTTTCTTGGTGATGGCTTTGAGAGTGATTGCTTCAACCGATTTTGTGAAGTAGTCAATGGCAACTAATATGAATCTATTCCCATTTGAAGCTTTTGGCTCGATTGGCCCAATGACATCCATACCCCATGCATCTAGTTCTGCCTAGAAGTTCCCGTCTTGTTCTGGTGAATTGGGATGGTGGGGTGGTGACTGAACTAGTGTGGGAGTGGATGGTGGTGGTGTTATTGGTTCCAAGATTGGAAACTATGGCTGTGGAAGGATATATGGTTGAATCCAATGTGTTTGTGGAGTTGGTGGAGGGTAAAATGGGAGTTGTATGCGATATGGATAAAGGTGAGTGGGATCCAAATATGGCATTGGTAGATTGAGGGGTTGGTAAGGTGCAAGATGGGGTGCTTGCATCATCGACCAATGGTACCTTCCATACATGTTCGTTCCTAGTTGCATTCCTTCTGCCACAATCTGTGTTAAATCCCTTGGATTGTTGATGAGTATGGTCACCTCCTGTTGATTGACCTCCATTGTGAATGTCAATGCATGGTTTTGGAGCACTATCTCTAGCCAAGAGACTAGAGTTGGTGTTGATGGAGGTGTCTAGGCTGTGTAAATCAGTGTGTTCGGTTCCATGATCAACTAAGCTGGTGGTATTGAATATGGTGTTGGAGTTTGATTGTGTTGTAGTTGATGGATATTCTGTCTTGTTGAGTTGTTGGATGGAATTCTTAAGTGAGTAAGGGTTTGTGGATGCATCTTAGAAATTGGAAGAAGTAATAGATGGATTGATTGATTTTTTTGTTCAGGACTTGAACATTGAAATGTAGACGCAACAAAGTTAGTGGCCGAGTTAGGCGGTGTGATTGACGGATTTATGTAATGGTTGTTTGACGGAGATGGAGACAGCGTGGTGGTAGTATTATGATTAATGGCTATTTGCATGGGAGCTATGGTAGGGATTCTGGACGTGGATAGTGTACTGTGCAAGGCGAATTTAGAAAATTTGTTTGTAATGGTTATTTTTTGTTTTGGAAATTGTGAGGTGTCTGAGTTAGTAGTCTTAGTAGAAGATATCATTCATTACATGTGGGAGTTGTCTACATGGCTGTTTGCATGTGTTTTGATAGGTGTAGTTGTGTGGCAATGTTCCAATATGGCCGAGTGTGTAATTGTATGTAGGGGTACTTGAGTGTTTGTTGAAGGAGGTGAACTAGGGTTTGACGGTTGAGTAATTGGAAAGTAATCATCATTAGTCTCCCTTTGTATTAATTTAGCCTATTTGTTATTATTAAGAGGGTAAGTTGTAGGGGTGTCTGCATTTATAGTCAAATTAGAAGATATACTATGATTAATATTTAATTTAGTCAGAGGTAGTGTATTAGTAGTTGTTAGCAGATTTAAATCCGTATCTTGCTTACCTGATTGGATTGTTTGATTTGCTAACAATGTTGGAGTACCTGAGATTTGATTGCCTTTGTATGAAGTCATTTTCCTAATTTGCTTCTTTGGAAATTGCACAATCTTCCAGTCCTCTACACTCTGTAGGTTTTGTAGTATTAGGAATAGTATTAGTGTTCACAATTTGATTCATCGTAGACTTATTAGGGATATTTTCAGTAAAACATAAGTGCAAACTCTTTGATTGTGCCCCATCCGACCACATTTGGTGCATAGTAAGTTTAATCCCTCGTACAAAATAATTTGCTTGTGATTTCCAATGTAAACATGAGTCCTTAATGGTGTTCCAAAGGTACCTCCACACATAATCGTGCATATCTTCCCCGAGTTGTTGAAGATGTGCATGTATCAATCGTTAATAACTTTCCAATTTTGTTCCCCACTTGTTGTAGTATGTGTAAGTCATAGAACTCAGTCGATAGCTCTGGTAAACATAACCAAATTGCAGAATAATTTATGTTGGATTCAGATGCCATAAACCTTGGCTCCCATTGACGAACAGATAGGAAGTGGTTCAGTATAAACCAAGGGCCATCGTGTAGAGCTGAAGCTTGTTCTCCTTTTTTGGAATTTAAGTAGGAAAAAATCAGATCCGAAATCTATTAAAGGTAGATTTTCCATTGTTTTCCAGAGGGCGTATATTTTCTGCCTAAGGAGTTGATATCCAAGCTTTCGACCATATAATTTTATAATAACTGCATGTTGCCATGGTTTATAGATTCTATTCTTTTCCTCTGCAGATAGAGGAATGAAGATGTTTGGGTCAGTTGGAGCTTCCATCTCCTCATTGAAGTGCATATGATTGTTTATCGGAGCATGTAGTGGGGAGTTTGGAGGTGTTATATCATTTGAGAGCAAAGTAGTTAGATATGATTTGTTTCAAGATTTAAGGATTCCAGAATTCTCAGTTTTGTCAATATTCATATCGTTATCTGAATTGGTGATGGAAGATTGTTGTATTAATTTGGATGAAGAAGGGTATAAGTTTGTATGGATATCGGGTGGTTTGGGTGGAATAGGGGATGAAGATGCATATGGTGAAGAGTTCATGGTAGAGAGAGTTTTTTTGTCCTTTTCTAATGAGTATGTTAGGCGGACGTATACATAATCACAATACTAGTCTAAATCAAATTACGATTATTTAAGATTATTTTGTACTAAGTTAATATTAATGTGAGGGCCATAGCTTATGTATTTTTGTTTGTGTATGGCGCACCTCGAATTATTTTAACAAAGGGGCACATTTCAATTAATAAAGACTAAGGATACTTGTATTTAAATTTGAATTTGAAGTTCAAACTAAGGATCCCTTAACTTAAAGTGTTAGAGGGATAAGCTTTTAAATTAATTCTTTTGAAAAGGAGTTTGGGCTTGGGCGTTCAGCATTGGATTAAATCAAGAAACATTCAGCTTTGAAAAGCTGCATTTGGGCTCCAAGTTTGGGCCTAGCAAAAAAAGAACTCCAGGGCTCTTATCCCTGTCAGAATTTAACCGAGTTTTTGCCCACATTGGACCTGAGGCGGGCCTAGTTGCAAACAATTATTGTTGGGCCTATCTACCCCTTTCAAATTTGTACATTCACCACAAGTAAATCCTAATTTACTTCTAAGGAAGAGAAACCAACTTTCAAAATTCAATATAATTCTAATTTGAAGATCAGTTACATTAGTAAACAAAGGAGCATTCATACTGTTATTCACCCTGGAAGTCTATAATAAAGAAAGAAAGAAAATATCCAAGCTGTTGGGGATCAAGTCCGAAGTCCTAACATGCACGAAACGGCATTCAAAATTCAATATAATTCTAATTTGAAGATCAGTTACATAAGTAAACAAAACGAGCATTTATACTGCTATTCACCATGGAAGTCTATAATAAAGAAAGAAAGATACTATCCAAGCTATTGGGGATCAAGTCCGATGTCCTAACTAGGACGAAACGGCTCATCCACCCCCCGTTCCTAACCTCATCGGTACAAGCGAAGAGAGCCCTCGAGGCCCGGCAGTAGAGCATAATCAAGCCCCCACAAAAAAGTCGGGGACTATACATTCTGATCAATTGGTCAAGGGTGAAGGTCATCCTCTTAATCATATTCGCCTAATACCATGTCATGTAAGCAATACGCCAGAATGGCGGATGAATTTGGCCAAGGGTCACTTGATATCATTCGCGAAAGTCGAGGATCACAGTGTCTATCGAAGGCATGGATGGTACTGTCGGGCCAAGGGTAAATGGATAAGTATAAACACTGAGAAAGTCGGCCTTACACATCGTTACATCCCCCCCCCTCCCGAGAAGGAACCTCCACTAACACCGCATCTCCCCAACGGCAGTCGATTTTCACTCTTTCGATATCCGTTAGTAAACTGATGTATCGTGATGTGGGTTCACATCGCCCCGGCTTCGAAGAAGGTCTTTTGACCTTAAAATCAAAGGTCGTCACAAAAGCCTCTGGAATGCATTCTCCATCACTAGGAGACATTGCTGCTCTACCCTTAGAGGAGAGCATGGAAAAGGAAGGCGCATCTTCCTGAGGGATAGAGGTGAAAGTGTTTGCCATTTTTACAAAAAGGTTACAAAGAAGAAACGAAAAATCGTGCTTGAGGAAAGAACACGAGAGAATGGTAAGAATAAAGAAAAGCTCTGTTGGCATCCTGATGATGCAGTAGAAAGGAAGGGGCAAAGAAATGAGTATTTATAGAAGCCTAGCATGTGCTATTGGAGCAGACCAAAGGACAGCCGACCACTATAATTAATTCGAAGACTTTGAGGATTGTGTGGGCGCGACCTTTAGAAGCCCTATCTGTTACATCAGTAACTTAGCAGGACGTAACTATTTGCTTCGATGGAAGCGCCGAAGGGGCAAGATCTCGAGGTCGTTTCTGTTCATTTTACTCTGAGAAACGCGGGGACTATCTGTATGTTGCTAAAATCGGAAAGAACAATTTCAAGATGGTCGAGACATTATGTAATTTCACCTCGAAGGGCCGGGAGGATAGCTCGGGGTTCGAAGTCTTCGAGGGTTCTTCGTTGTCACACCTCCTTTTTCCTACCCCCGGAAGGGTATAAGGGAGTTTTCTCCAATTTAAGTGACAATCAAAACGGGATTATATTTATTAAAATTCAGAGTCGCCACTTGGGAGATTTATGGTGTCCCAAGTCACCGGTGTGAATCCCGAATCGAGGAAAAGAATGACTCTGTATTACAGTCCGCGAACCAGAAATCCGGATAAGGAATTCTGTTAAACCGGGAGAAGGTGTTAGGCACTCCCGAGTTCCGTGGTTCTAGCACGGTCACTTTAATAATACTTGGCTTATTATATTGTCTAATTCCTGATGTTAGAACCTATGTGTTTTTACCTCTTTCACCGCTTTTGATTAAGAAGATTATCATGAAATGGTTTACGCGTACGTATACCCATTTGTTTTATGCATCAAAAATTATGTCGTGTCCACAATTAATAACGCTTTATTATTATTAAAAAATTTTAGCCAAAGTTGCGCAAACGCATACTCCGGTTTTGTTTTTCAAATCGTAATTATGTTACGCGAACGTTCACAATCACAATGGTGCTTTAAACGGCCCTAAAGTCTTTTGAACGAATATTAATCAATTTTATATCTAGGTTATGAAATTAATACAAAGGCCATGAACTATTTTCACTACTTAAAATGACTCACCTCCGCTAATAAAGGATTTGGCTGCTGGATTAATGGGCATAAAAATCGAGGTCTGATTTACCAAATGGCCCAACTGGAAATAGGGCCAGCCATGGCCATTATCGTGAAGGCCCCAATTTGCAACAAACTAAATACATATGTGCAGCCCACCCCCTGTCTTATTTTCAAATCACCTTCAGAGCTTTGGGCCTAAGCAGAGCCCAATCCCAACGTAGGGAAAGGCAACAACGGGCGTCAAATTATTGCCCAGGGATTGAATCTTTGAAGAACCAAATCTAACCCCATGGTCTTGATACAAAACCCCACAGGATCCATTCATATGGAAATCATTGACATAAGCACGAATAGCTCAATTTAATAGAAACACAAGATGCATAAAAATTCAAAACCTCTCATATTGAACCCTTAACTCTTGAGAGGCAATTTCAAAGCCTGTTGGATAAGCACAAACATCTAACCATTACTTAAATAGAATAGACTATAGAACTCAGATTTTATTCAAGGTCTCATACCAAACCATAACTAATCACATGTTGGACTTTAACCCTAAGCACACCCTTTAGCAGGCTGTCAATTAGACTAATACAAGGGCAAACTTAATATAACAACTATGCAAATTGACCTAAAACCACTGCCATTCGCAAATCAGAGCACTTTTTCATTTCAACCACTCTCAAATAAAACTAGACCAGCAGGAGAAACAAAATTCAATGGATGCAGCAATGAAGGACTAAATAAACACTTTTGAACAACTCAAACCTAAGCAATCATTAGGCATCATTTTTTTGGGGGGGGGGGGGTATCAAATGAGCCTCTTATGCCAAGCATAGGGCACAGATTCTGCAACATATACACTTAAAAAATAAACAAGTGAAAACTCAAAGAAAATGTAGAAGATCCTTCATGGCTTAGCGAGTTTAGGACTCAAATGAACCGTGAATTCATGTGATTCAAATAAAACAATGGTCAGTTGAATTCTAATGCCTCGCTTGAATTGTAATAAAACAATGCCCTAAACAAGTGATTCAAACTCAGATTCTAAAAAATAAGCTAGACATAAAACCAATTTCCAACAGATCTAACAGCTTAAATTAAATGACCTTGAGTCAGTGGCATTTAATCCAATCCAGCCATTGTCCTTAAGACAAACGAATAGTAAAATGACCATATAAAGAACCAAACTGAAATGGACATCAAACTAAGCTACCATATATCATACAGAAGTTAAATCTATGGTCATATTGTTCATAGCTCGGAAGATGGCAAATGGGATTTCTAAACATAACAAAGCAAATAAATAAACTACATTACTAATCCAACTCAGGATGAATACAATTCAAAGCCTCAAGCCCCATTTGTGATTCTTAAATCAAGCTTTTCATTCACATGAGGTGTAGAAATGTATACCTGGAAGTGAACAACACAAGAGATGAAGTATCAGCAGGTGTAGCAGTAGAAATCAACACCACAACAAACAGCAAAACAACTTCAAACCCCAGAAGATATATAACAGCTCAATACATCGAGTTCAAACCAAACAAAAGCCCAGCAAAACTTTAAATCCAGGACTTGATGATCAAGCTTAAACCATTGTTCACTCGGATGGGTTAAAATATTTTCAGGAATTGAAAAGAAATGAAAATCACTGAGAATTTTATGAAACAGTAACTTTTTTCCAATTTTCAGCCTTTTTCTCTTCTTTTTTTTTTTTGATTTTCAGCTCTCAAATCTCTTAGCTCTTTTTTTCTCCCTTGCAAAGCAAGTCTATGGTGCCTCTATAGGCAAGGGACTAGGGCAACTATCAGATTTTTATTTTGCACTCTACCCCCCTCTTTAATTTTATTTTTAGCTTAAAAATCCCTCAATTATTGACTTGTTACGCAAGCTAACCTACTACAATTCTGAAATTCAATTAAAAACCCCCACTAGAAGTTTCCTATTTCTGTTACCAAAAGATTCCCTAAACTAAAGTTCCCAAACTAACCTTTGAACCCCTGATTATTACCCTTGGGCCAGGCAAGCATGTGGGTCAAGTCGACCCAAATAGCAATCCCAACTCAGGCTTGCAAACCAAGCCCAACTCCCCTTCTTGGGCCTCTGTTGTCAAAGCCCAATCCCCATTCAAAATCAAAACCTACCAAGTTAATGGACTAAATGGAATTGCAGAAAACCAGAACTACGAAATGCAACCAAGACAAAATTAATTAAACTAAACATTAACATACTTCTACTAAATCAATGCAAACGGAACACTAACTAAAACAAATCGAAAGGAAAACAAATAATGACGACAAAAGAAAATAAAGCAGAAGGAGATGAGGATGGAATTAAACAAAGAACTGAAAAAAAAAATGAACGGGGATACCTAAAATAGGCAGACAGACTGTAGGCTTGGACGGAACTCCGGCGTTCTTCGATTTGAACCGAAATTAGTATTAATCACATGTTCTCGTCGAGAACAAACGAACAATACCAATTTTTGCCCTAATCGCTCTTGGAATCTCGAAGACTTGGGGAATTTTCTTTTTCTTCTCCTCATTTTAGTTCTAACACCGGTCCGATTTTGTGAGGATTTGAGGAGATATGGTGGTGAATTGAGAATCAGGTGTGGCTGTTGGTTGTGTGGCAAAGATTTGGGCTGGTTAAGAGACTCGCCGCCGGCTGTGGTGGAGGATTTGAGGGTGGCGCCCAAGGGTTTGGAAGATTTGACACGTTCCAATGGGATTTGAGGGGAACGGAGTGTGGTAGGGGCATGAGGGAGGGGAGATGGATCTGTGGTGTAAATTTGAGGGTCATCGGAGACTTGCCGCTGTCGTGGGGCAATTTCCGGCGGCGGCTGGAGGCGGCGTTACAGGGGAAGGGTGAGAGATGAGTGAGGGGGGTAGGGGGTGTTTGGACACTTATATCTTAAGGGACCCTAGCTTCAAGGCCGTTGGATCTTCTTACCTCGACGGTCCTGATTACTCTGGATGAAACGACGTCGTTTGATTTAGTTGGGGGGGACTGGACCGGGTTGGACACAGGTTTGGGTTGGGTATTTGGGTGGTTTTGGGCGAGAAAATTTGGGCTTAGGAAAGATTCAATTAAAGCAGCCCAATCAGATCCTTTTGATTTTTATTCCTTTTCTTTCAATTTCAAATTTCCTTTTCTTTTCCTTTTCTTTTTTTTATTTTTATTTATTTTTCTGACTTCTTTTAAATTCATTTTGAATTGAAATGAAATAAAAACAAATCTAAATTAATCCCTAATGAAATTATCCTATTAATTACTACATCTAACACTTATTACACCTAATTAAAACCAAATAAAAAGGAGTACCAAAATTCCAAACTAAAATTAAAGTGTGAAAATAAGCTATTTTTGTGTGATTTTCCCTCTTTGTAAAATAAATACTTACTAATTAATTCTTAAAAATGCAAAGTCAAACCCTAAATGCAAATGCAACATATTTTTTTTATTTTCACCAATTAAAATGCACAGACAAAAATGCAAACAATTAACAAAAAATGCCACAAAATTCACAAAACTGCAAATAATGAAAAGAAATTATTTTGTTTTGAAATTATGGGAGTAATTCTTATAGGGCAAAAATCACGTGCTCACAGCTGCCCCTCTTTGCTCGGAATCACGAAGAGTTTTCGTGCAAAGATAAAGTGAGCGGATACGAGCAATTTTTGCCCGTTTGAACACTCTGTGGGAAGCATTTTTGAAAGACTTGACCGCACCCTGCTTCCGAGGTTGCCTACATATCCTTGGCTAAAAAGGAATTAGGTCAGTATAGTTCAGGAATGTTTGGTAGCTGGGACTACCATGAAGATGTGATTTCATTATTGTTGTTGTTGCTGCTACTGCTTACTGAACCCCTTATTACACCATGTCAAAAATAAAAAGAAGCCAGACTATACTACGGTCTATGAATTTACAAAACCTATTTATCTCTTCAAACTTAATCTTGCAGCTTTTGTTGCCATGCTGACTTGTATTCTCCTAGTGAAATTCCTCTATTATTGACTTGAATTGTAATCTGCAATGTTTTCCCATTCTTCAGGTGGATGCCTGACTGCCAAAACTTGAACTACATTCTGAGATGCTTTCCTTCTCTCCAGGTGGACGCCTGATTGCTGAACTGTATATTGAGATGTTGCCCCTTTCTCCAGGTGGACACCTGACTGCTGAACTTGAATTGTGTTTGGGATGTTGCTCCATTCTCCAGGTGGGCACCTGACTGCTAAATTTGAACTGTATACCCTTGCTCTTCAGGCGGGCTCCTGACTGCTGAACTCGAATTATATTCCCATGCTTTCCAGGCGGGCTCCTAACTCCTGAACTTGAATTGTACTCCCCTATTTTTTAGGCGGGTTCCTGACTGCTGAATTATACTCCCTTGTTTTCCAAGCGGGTTCCTGACTGTTAAACTTGAATTATATTCCCATGCTCTCCAGGCGGGCTCCTGATGACCGAACTTGAATTGTATTCCCATGCTCTCTAGGCGGGCTCCTGATTGCTAAACTTGAATATATTCCCTGCTCTCCAGGCGGGCTCCTGATCGCCAAACTTTAATGTATTCCCTGCTCTCCAGGCAGGCTCCTGATTGCTAAACTTGAATGTATTCCCATGCTTTGCAGGCGGGATCCTGATTGCTAAACTTGAATGTATTCCCTTGTTCTCCAGGCGGGCTCCTGACCGCTAAACTTGAACGTATTCCTTGCTCTCCAGGCGGGCTCCTGATTGCTAAACTTGAACATATTCCCTGCTCTCCAGAAGGGCTCCTGATTGCCAAACTCGAATTATATTCCCATGTTCTCCAGGCGGGCTCCTGACTGTTGACTTGAATTTTTCTCCCTGTTCTCCAAGCGGGTACCTGATTCCAACAAAAAATAGACAAAACAAAGGAAATTTTCTTCCCCAGTTTGGTAGCTGGGCACATATGTGAGTGTTAAACTGAATTTCTTCCACTATTGAAAGTTAGGTCCTATTATCCAGGGTGGTCCTGACAACTCTTAATTAAATGACAATTTTAAATATAAGTTATATCTTCTAAAGGTGTGACTTTTGCTAAATCTTGTTATCTAAGAGGGTCGTAAACTACTCCTCGTTATCCAGGAGGGTCCTGAAAATCAAGTATTATCTTAAAAGTGACAATTTTTACAGCTGAATTACACTACCCTACAACAGAACGTTTACGGCTGAATTACCTCCCTACAACAGATATTACGCTAAATCTTGTTACCTAACGGAAATATAAAAACTAGGTCCCATTATTCAAGGGGGTCCTGAAAACTCCTAATTGAATCCTATCTTTAAACATGCAAACATCGAAGCCAACTTACATTCCTTTATGCTAAACTATATTATTCATGATTGTTTTGAAATTTAACTACGTCCCATTTAACAGGAGGGTCCTGAGAGTTTATGATCAGACCTGTTTGGTCCTTGCTTTTCCCCTACGGAGAGTTTCTTCGAAACAAACAAAATTTCCTGCCCCTGTTTCAATCAAAGAAAAATCTGTTAGTTTGAAATGTGGTGGTTAGTTGATGGCATTCTTGCTGAAGATGTCTCCGCTGCCGTGTTTTGCTTTGACATGCTTCTCTGAATTGGCCCCGAGCCGCTTGACTTTCTGACTGACTTTCAAACCTCATGACCTTTGATGACCCGAGTGTTCTGTACCCGAACTGTTGTTTTACATCTCTAACCCCTTTATCTGAACCTTTGCATCTCCCATGACATTACCAAATCATTCCACCGATGAAACTTCCAGTGACTCCTTATATCCCACTTTACATCGTTTTATCTTTGGTACGTTCTGGCCACACTGTGATTTGCATTTTTGGAAGCTGGTAGTGAGCTTTGAAATCCTTTCTTATTTGCTTTGAACAAGACTAACATTGGAACATTTTAGAGAAACAAAACCCCAAAAGAAATGAAATGCAATGACCTTGAGAGTTAAGGATAAAGAAGATCCAAAGCAGGACGACTTGCTAAAAGGAAAAAGAAAAAGAGACTTATCTGAGTGGAACAGCTGGCACCAATGATCATGACATGCATTTTGGATTAACCGGCCCAATCTGTCCAACCAATCAACTTTCAATTGCCATACTTTGTTGCCCCAGAATTCCATAATCTGATTTCTTCACCCAAACTTTAACCTTGTTCATTCTGTGGTGTCGTGAAAGGTTTTCACCAACAGACCTCTCTCATTTGTTCATCTCTCAACTCACTTTCGCCTTATGGTGCTCGTGAGGGTTTTCACCAATAAAACTCTCTCATTTTTCATTTCTCTTAGCTCCCGTCGCCTTACGGTGCCCGTGAGGGTTTTCACCAATAAGACTCTCATTTTTCATTATTTTCCTTGCTTGGACTAGAGTGTTGCCCCTGAAATGAATCACCTCTACCTGCTCGACTTGGCATTTCCCGAAGACTGATCAGAAGGTATTTCTTGGACCGTAATGTAGGCTTTTGGATAGGGTTAGAAAGAAAGGATATCAAAGGCTCAAAACAACTCAGATGGGTTCAAAATTACAACTTTCGGAATCAAATTTCTTACAACAACCACAACTTCGGCCCTAGTTTCTTGCTTGAGGACTTTTTGGATTTTGTTTTGGTAGGAGTGAACCGTGAGGTTGCCTACGTATCTTTAAAAGGAATCAGGTCGAACGTAGTTCATGTCATAGAAATTACTTTGTTGTTGTGATTTTTCCTTCCTTCTCCTTCCGCTTTCCTCTTTTCTTTTCTTTCTTCTTTTCCTTCTTCTTTGTTTCTTTCTTCTTCTTTTTTTCTTCTCTTTCTCTTTTTTTTACTCTTTTTTACTTTTCTTCTCTTTTTTTTTATTTTCATTTTCCTTTTCTCTCTTTTCCCTTACTTATCATTTACGCTTGCGTTTCTGATCTTTGCTATTGATTCCAAAAGAGGGGTATGAAACGAAATAAACAAGGCTCAAAGGGGTAACAAAGATAAAGTGTTTAGATAGCAGAACAAAATGCCTTCGTCATTCCAATCTTCAAAACATGCCAAGTACAAACAAATACAATTAAACCAAAGAAGATCATACATAATATCTCTTGACCGCTTCGGAATTGATGGCCATTTCTACACACTTGCCTTCTATGTCTGTTAAATACAAAGCACCATTGGACAACACTCTTATCACGATGAACGACCCCTGCCAATTTGGGGCGAACTTGCCTTTGGCCTCGGTCTGATGTGGAAGGATACGTCTCAACACTTGCTGACCCACTTCGAACTTTCGTGGATGCACCTTCTTATTATATGCTCTTGCCATTCTCTGTTGATACAACTGGCCATGACACACTGCTGCCAATCTTTTCTCATCGATCAAACTTAATTGCTCCAAGCGGGTTTTGACCCATTCATCATCATCAATCTTGGCTTCTGCGACAATCCGAAGAGATGGGATTTCCACTTCTGCGGGTATCACTGCTTCGGTACCATATACCAACAAATAAGGAGTAGCCCCTACTGAAGTACGAATAGTGGTGCGATAACCCAGCAATGCAAAAGGCAGCTTTTCATGCCACTGTCTAGAACCCTCCACCATTTTCCGGAGTATCTTCTTTATATTCTTGTTGGCCGCCTCAACTACTCTGTTTGCCTTGGGGAGGTAAGGGGATGAATTGCGATGTGTAATCTTGAATTGCTGACATACCTCTTTCATCAGATGACTATTGAGATTAGCCCCATTGTCTGTAATGATCACCTTTGGTATCCCGAATCGACAAATGATATTTGAGTGCACAAAATTGATCAGCGCTTTCTTGGTCACAGACTTGAACGTTTTGGCCTCCACCCACTTGCTGAAATAGTGAATGGCCACCGGAATAAACTTGTGCCCGTTTGATGCTGCTGGCTCAATTGGCCCAATGACATCCATGCCCCACGCGACAAAAGGCCATGGTGCAGACATTGTGTGCAATTCCGATGGTGGAGAGTGAATCAAAGCTCCATGCACTTGATACTGATGACACTTGCGCACAAAAGTAATACAATCCCGCTCCATAGTAAGCCAATAATAACCTGCTCGGAGAATCTTCTTTGCCAACACGTACCCACTCATATGCGGCCCACAAACTCCCGAAAACCTCGGTAATGATAGTTGTGGCCTGTTTAGCATCTATGCATCTCAAAAGCCCACGATCTGGAGTTCTTTTGTACAATACCCCTCCACTGAAGAAAAATCCACTTGCCAACCGCCTAATTGTTCTCTTTTGATCACCTGTGGCTTGTACTGGATACACTCCCATTCTGATGTATTCTCTGATATCATGGAACCATGGCTCACCATCAAGTTCTTCTTCCACTACACTACAGTAAGCGTGCTGATCGCGGACCTGAATCTGCAAAGGGTCCACATAAGCCTCATCTGGATGATGCAACATTGACGCCAAAGTAGCCAAAGCATCGGCAACCTCATTATGAATCCTTGGAATATGCCTGAACTCTATTGATTGAAACCGTTTGCAAAGATCATGCAAACATTGTCGGTACGGTATAAGCTTCAAATCTCGTGTTTTCCATTCCCCTTGAATCTGGTGTACCAGAAGGTCCGAGTCCCCCATGACCAAGACTTCCTGGATACCCATGTCTATAGCTAACCTCAAACGAAGATACATGCCTCATACTCGGCCATATTGCTAGTACAATAGAAACGAAACTGAGCCGTAACAGGGTAGTGTTTCCCTGTTTCAGAAATAAGTACCGCTCCTATCCCAACGCCTTTCATGTTTGCAGCCCCATCAAAGAAAAGCTTCCATCCTGGCTTCTCAACTTGTTCCAGCTCATCAACATGCATTACCTCTTCATTAGGGAAGTATGTCTTCAAAGGTTCATATTATTCATCTACTGGATTCTCGGCCAAATGGTCGGCCAATGCATGAGCTTTCATCTCAGTCCGGGTCACATAGACAATGTCAAATTCCCTGAGCAAGATCTGCCACTTTGCGAGCCTCCCTGCGGCATAGACTTCTGAAAGATATACTTCAACGGATCCAACCGGGAGATGAGGTAAGTAGTATAAATTGACAAATAATGTTTCAACTTTTGTGCTACCCAAGTTAGGGTTCAACACGTCCTCTCAAGCTAAGTATACTTAACATCGTAAGATGTGAACTTCTTGGTGAGATAATATATGGCCTGCTCTTTCCTGCCGGTATCACACCTCCTTTTTTACACACCTACCCCGAAGGATAAATGTATAAGGGAGTTTTTCCATTTAAAGTGACATTATTCGAAATGGGATTATTTATTTATTTTTAGAGTCGCCACTTGGGATAGGATTGGCTTTTGGTGTCCCAAGTCATCGGTTTAATTTAAATCCCAAATCGAGGAAAAATTCGACTTCCCAAATGGAGTCTGCGAACCAGAAATTCTGAATAAGGAATTCTGTTGACCCGAGGGAAGGTGTTAGGCACCCCCGAATCCCGTGGTTCTAGCACAGTCGCTTAAATTATTATAAATGGCTAAAAATCTGATTTTTATACAAGTTCAAATCTATAGTGCAATTTTATAAATTATTTACCGCTTTTAGTTATTTTTTACGAAAAGTGAACGCCGTTTAAGAGCGTGTTTTTGGATCACGTCACATGAAATGCACCCGGATCCTCAACACCTCTTATTCAACGTTTTAGGATTTGGGTTTGGGTTACATGAAATGCACACCCGAGTTTAGGAAGGTAAAATTATTAAAAACGCGCCTAAAGCGGCTAGCGTCTTATTACCTTTGCGGGAAGCCATGAAAATTCGCTAAATGGCATGTCCCGAATTTCTAAATATATTTTAATAAAGCATTTAATGAGGGCCCCGTGATTTATATGTTTTGTGCGGCGAGGCTCATCTCATTTTTATTTAAAGGCCAACCTAAAGCAACTACGATTTTCTATTTCTTTTGTCTCTAAAAGGGCCTAATTAATTTGTATTTATAAATTCGGGCCTCGAGTTCAAATTCGAATTCAAACAAAAGGGAGGACCCTCTTAATTTGAACCCGCTACCTAACTCGAAAACCTAAATTTATATTGCAAACTAAGCCCCCATATTCCTAATGTAATCTTAATGGATTTTTAGTTTCCATCATTCTATTGGGCCTCAACAATTAGCCCAAGACTCGTGATTTGAAACTTTCAGCATTTTATTGGGCCTCAACCTGGCCCTAAGCAAATTCAGTTATGCTCCTGAAAACAAAACTGCCCAACCATGGGCCTTGCACGAACAAAATTTAGGCCCAGCTTCTACTAAAACAAGGGCCATCAAGTTCGGCACATGAAGGAATCCAAGTCCAATATTAGATTGAGTTTTTTGGAACCCAAGTCACGACCGGACTAGTCAATTTGTGAACAAATGAATAGTTCCATATTTACTCAAATCAAAAACATGTTGACGTACATTCATGTGTATACTGATGACTACAAACTCATTTATTTTGAGATTTTAATAACCAAATAATTTTATTCAAAGACACGCTCAGAAGTTTTTTTTTTTTTCATTCGTGAATTAAACTTGGAGATGAATCGCTGGAAATGACTACGCCTTTAGACTACTAGACGTAATTGACTGCACGTCGTTATAAGCATGTATGCCGTTTCCAGATTTAAATCATGCCTATGTATTCTAACATTTGTAATATGACTGAATTACACCAGTTGTTCCAACATTCAAATCATCCACACTAGAAACTGGTAGTATCAACAACATTTGAAATAAAACAATAGACCTAATGATTTATGCATAGGACCTAATTACAGAATGCAAATGAAATGAGTGAAACAGAGGTCTATAGTCCAAGTCTCAGTCAATTAATCCAATGAAAACAATCTTAATGAAAGTATATCAATCCATAGTCCATTGTTTATGCTTAGTACAGACCAAAACTAAACTACACTAGACAAACACATGCAACAATCAACGTTTATCTAGCTGTGGACAGAAATGATCCAACAAGCAAGTATCAGGGAAACAAATTCATTCTATTTCCAACTTGAAGGCTACATCAAGGTAGATCCAAGTGTGTACCTGGAAATCAGAGAACAGTAAGAAGAAGAAGAAGAAATCAGCAGCAATAGAAGTTCTCAACAGCAGCTTAGGAATAAGCTCGGAACCCAGTGAAATCAGCGATGAAAAATACCAGCAAATAGACCCAAAACTGACTGAATAAATCAGTTTCAACTTGAAATCAACCAAAGAGCTCAAAGATACCCAAGACTGACTCAAATTGGAATCGAATACACCCCGAATGTAACAGTAAACTTCAGGAAAAGCCTCAGTAGCTAGAAACACTCAAAATAACTTGAAGAAAACCAGAAATGGTTTCGAACTCAAATGCAAAATTGTATAGACTCAGATTTCTTTGAAGTCCTAATTGAACAGTATCTATTTTGGATTTTTCTGTCTTGTTTCTACTTTTTTTTTTGGTTTTTGAAGGTTTTTTGGAATTTGAAATTCAAATTTTCTAATCTGAAACCTGAAGAGAATTTGTTTTTCTTTTGAGAGAATTTTCAGATCTCTAAAACTTGTTTATCAAGGCACTAGACCTCTCTTTTATAGGCAAGAGTATGGCAGAAGGTTCTGGAGATTTCGCTCATTTTTTCCCCCTTTTTATTTTCAGAAGTTGTACCTTAAACCCCAAAGTATTGACTTGTTTCTCAAGTTACTGCTTTTTAAAAGCTGAAACTTACACTAAGACCCCTTCTAGAAGAATCTGGGGTGTTTTTCTACCTGTGGAATACCTGTATTACCCTTACTTCTATTGTGAAATTGCTTAGCCTTAACAAACTGAGCCATTTCCAATGCCCAAACTACCCCCTGATTATCCCCCGATATTACTAACACTAGT
>NW_017675555.1:45567-64700 GCF_001879085.1 Nicotiana attenuata | reverse complement strand
GAGGAGATTGGTTAGTTTTTTAGTTTTTTTTTTTTTTAGTTTTTTGGGAGTGACAATAACAGATAGGTAACGCACGTGAAGGCGTGAATGCACACTATACAGTTAAATGTGTTTCTATAGTTTTCGCAAGGTTGCAATGGCGTCATCCCGGCTTTTCTTCTGCCAAATTGCTTTTCTTTTTATTCCGACCCTCTTTTTGCCTGCCTTTTCCTTTGCTTTCTGGTTTTTCTATCATTTTCTCATTCCTTTTTTCTCTCCCTTTTTTCTTTTCTTTCATTCTTGCCTTTAGCTTTTTTACTAGGTTTCTTTCTTTCAGTTTTCTTAATTTTCTTATCATTTTTTTGTTTTCTTTTCCATCTCTTGTTTTTTCTTTTTATTTTCTTTTCCTCCCTTTTTTCTTTTCTCTGGGTTAAACGGTCGAATCTATAGAGGATTGCCTAGTATCATTGACCGCGCATGGAATCAAACCAAATGCGTAGTTTCTGAAGATCAGGATAAGTAATAAACAAACTCTTTTTTTTTTGTTTTTTTTTATTTATTTTGATTTGATTTTTTTTTCTATTTTTATTTTGAAGAAAGGCTTATAAAAGAGAGAAAGAATTTCTTTCAGATTGTTGATTCATTTATTTAAAGAAATTTTTTTTTTAAAAAGAAGAGATTTCCTAAAAAGAAAGAACTTCTTTTGTTTTTGATATTAATTGCTTTTTTTTGGATTTCAAAAGACAAACTTTTAAGGAAATATTTTTGGATTTTTGGAGTTTATTTTCAATTTATGAAGAACTTACTTCTAAAGAAGATCTTTGATTCTTATTTCTTTTTAATGAAAGAAGAATGAAAAATATTTTTTAATTTTTTATTTTTTTTGAAAAGAAGAAGAAAAAATATTTTTTTGGATTTTTTGATTTTTTATTTAAATTTTTTAATTTCCAAAAAACAAAACTCCGGCTTTGCGGATACGGCCTTTCAGCACTTTGGGAAAGAAAGATTTTTAAGGCTGTGCCCGTAGACCCCGTTGAAAAATGACCAAGGTGGCTGTTCTTGCAAAAACAGGCCTTCTCAGCGTCCTTTTGGGGGACATTCGGCCTGTTTTAGGCAAGAATGGCATCACCTGACTTATTTAATGACAAAAAATTTAAAATTTTTGTTGTTTTTGGGTATTTTTTGAAAAGGGAAGTTGGACGCAGATGGTGGGTTTGCCATACGTATTCCACGCCCTGTGGGAATCAAACTGGCGTAGTTCGGCCAGATTTGACAACACCAACTATTTTTGAAAACAAAATTTTCCTTTTCTTTCATTTTCTCAAAAACTTGGCAGGGTTTTAGAATTTTTCTAAAAAAAATACCTACCTCTCACTCTTGGATTTTCTTTCTTTCTTTGCCCTCTTTTTTTTTTGATTTTTCTGTCCCTATTCTAGAAGTCGGTCAACATACAAGCCGAGACAAATAAATGCACAAGTAGCACGTAAGATGCATCACGATGGTCCTTTCATTTCAGGTCACCTGTCCTAGACGGACCCAACCCCTGTGTTGAGTCCCGTAAGTTAAATGCACGTGATGCAAACAAACGTTCCTACTAGGGATTCGGCATGAGGCTTTGTTATACTAGGTTTAAAAACCTGGGTTTATTATTTTCTAGACCTGGCTTACCCGAGCGGACAACTCGAGCCGAGGGGGGGCAGCGTACCGGGGATACAGAAGCTCCGCCGGCTTAGCAACTTGTCTGAACCTCGTTCTAAATGGGATAAGACTCAAACAGAAGAGAAGTCACACGAAGTGGCACCCTTCTCCATGATGTAGAAAGACTCAGAGAGAGGAAGGGTTTCGTAGCAGTTTATATATACAATTCACCCAATATAAAGCGGTAAAGCATTTAGCACATTTAAGTATGAAACATGTAGGAAAATCAGATAAAGCCAAATATAGCAGTTATTCTAAGATCGAATTCTTGGACCCTGAACCGAAATTCTGGGTTCGTATCCCCATCAGAGTCGCGAGAGCTGTCACACCTCCTTCTTTACACACCTACCCCGAAGGATAATGTATAAGGGAGTTTTTTCCAATTTAAGTGACATTACTCGAAATGGGATTATTGATTTATCATAGTCGCCACTTGGGATAGGTTTGGCTTTTGGTGTCCCAAGTCACCGGTTTATCTTGAATCCCAAATCGAGGAAAATTTTGACTTCCCGAATGGAGTCTGTGAACCAGAAATTCTGAATAAGGAATTCTGTTGACCCGAGGGAAGGTTTTAGGCACCCCTGGATCCCGTGGTTCTAGCACGGTCACTTAAACTATTACAATTGGCTAAAAATCTGATTTTAATACATGTCATCCTATAGTGCAATTTTAAAAATTGTTTAACCGCTTTTAATTAATTTTTAGGAAATTGAACGTCGTCTAAAATATATTTTTGGATCACGTCACATGAAATGCACCCGGATCCTCGACATATTTTATTCAACGTTTTGGGATTTGGATTTGGGTTCCATGAAATGCACACCCGAGTTTAGGAAGGTAAAATTATTAAAGAATGCGCTTAAAGTGACTAACGTGTTATTAATTTTGCGGGAGGCCATGAAAATTCGCTAATGGCACGTCCCGGTTCTAAGTATTTTAATGGAAGTAATTAAAGAGGGGCCACGCAATTTGTAATTTTATTTGGCGCGGCGCACTCGTTTTATTTAAAAAAGCCATCCTAAAGAGACTATTGTTCTCTATTAAATTGTCTCCAAAAGCCTAATTAATTAACATTATAAAATTCGGGCCTCTATTTCAAGTCCGAACTTAAACAAGAGGAAAACCTCTTAATTTAATTCGCTACCTAATTGGAAGGCCTAGAATTGCATTACTAATCGAATTACAACTTTAAAATGATTTCAGGCCCTCAAAGATTGGCCCACGAATGAGGAATTTCAATAGGAATTTCATAAAGAGCTGGCCGGTCATGGCCCTTTTTTGCAGAGGCCCAAACGGAAAAGAATAGAATCAAGGGTCTCATAACCTTATTATAGAACTAGGTCTATTATTAATATGATTGGGCCAGTATGTAGCCGTTTGTGTTCAAGGCTTCAGCTATACAGCTAATTATTATTTTGGGCCCTTAACAGGCCCCTAAACTCACTCATTTGGCCAATTCAATGTTAACTCAAGTATGATGATTGGACTTTGGATTTTTGGTATCTGTTTTTGAATTCCTAAACCAACGCAATAGGCGACTATTTTCAGAAGCTGAGACAATTTAATCTTAACAATTTGAACAATACAGCAAATAAATGATTCAAAATCACCGGGAACGTGTAAACACTATGCTGTGACAGCCATTTGACTATTCGTGATCCATTGGAACAACTAAACCAAGTAAAGTATATCCACTGGATTGTATTAATGTGTCAGAACAAACGAGTGAATGCTTCAATTCACATGCTGATTTTAAATCTAAATTGCATGCTTGTATCTAGATATGTATACCTTCTAATGAAAAAACACACGCATTTTGAAGCTTATTTCCAGAACTACGTTTGGACCCATATGACTGCATTGACAAATTCCATTGGACATGGATATAACTCAACATCTATACTAACATGATATCAGATTTTAAATGAAACTAAACTATACTAAAACTATGCTAGATATAGTACTCATATTACGCTGAAAAGGCAATCTAAACAATCCAGTTACAAATCAGTCCAAAAGTCTTATTAATACAACCAAAATATTTGTCCAAGTAACATTTAATTATGCTAAACATCAAAAATTAAATAAAACACAGCAAAAGCATTCATGTAAAAGCCGTAATTATTCATCATTTAACTTCAGAGGTGTTCATTACAGGTTGAACCAATCTTTCACACATCACTTGAGGGTAAAAATGTACCTGGAAATCGAATTAGGAATGAAAATGAGATCAGTGTGGTATCAGCAGTAATAACAGTACTCAATTTTAAGCAGGAAACCAGCAGTTCCAAGTTGAAAACGGGGAACTAGAGTAGAATGCAGTAAAACCTCCCAAATAGGCTTCAATCAACCCAAAATTCGAGACTGACTTAAACCTAGATTTGATGAACCAAAATGACTCCCAGCAGATAACTTCCTATTGATTTCAGAACTTAAAAAGTGAGCTTCAGCTGTTTTGAAACTGGATGAAGCAAGTGCATTTTTTTTATTTTCAGTAGTTTTTTAGGAGTTCTGGATTTGAATTTTTGAGTTTTTCAGAGTGTTTTTCTCTCTAGACTTCTAAGAACTGATTTGAACTTTTGAATTTCAATTTTTTTGAATCTTAAGCCTTACCTTGCAAGGCAAGGGGCTGCCCTTTTATAGGCCAAGTTAGGGCAAATTTCAGAATTTCATTTACACCCTTACCCCCTCTTTTAATTTTAGTTTTAGCTTAGTTAGTCCTGAAAGACTGACTTCTTACCCAAGTTAGATCACTAGGTTTCCTAAAAATCTAATTGGAACCCCATCTAGAAAGTTCTAGGGTTTCCAATTTCAGTTACTGCATTATTCTTTATTTTGAAATACCTATATCACCCTTAATTTGGACTCTGAATTACTAACTAGAACCAGCCCCCTTTAACTTGATCAAATAACCTTGTTAATTAAAAAATCCGACCTATTCAGCTATAACCAAACAGTTCTTTCAATTAAACAAAATTAAACTATCCTATTTTAATCTTGAATTAACTACTAAAAGTCAGAATTGAAACTACTGATATCTATTATCAATAAACAAAATTAAAAATCAAACACACAATTAAAACAGTAAAATCACAGAATTATGAGACCCCAATCAAACAATCAACAAAATTAAGCCACATGACTGTAATGTAAAAATATTAAGAACCCTAAACCAAGCACAAAAGTAAAAAAAAAAAAAAAGAGATGATGAAGGTAAGCAGACTCAAAGAGAAGCATTCTGAGACGAGTAGAACAAAAGAAAACAAAAATAAATAAAAAGAAAAGAGATAACGAGAAAATAAAGAAAAAATACTAAGATTGAACCCGGAATGTCTTGCATAGACAGATGAACTTCAAAATGAGTCAATTCCATGGCCAATCTCTCATTCTTAACATAGAATAGTCGATTAGCATGGGTTTTGACCCATTACGGTCCAGGAAAACTTTTTGACCCGAAATCTGGCACTGACCCAATTTCGATTGGAGATTCGAAGAGCTCCAGGGGTGTTTGAAGGAGAATAAGTAGGGATTTGACTGAGGGAGAGACGGGGGTTCAAGGGTATGAAATTGGTAACGGTTGGGTGGCGGCGCCGCCATGTGCGGCGGAGGTTGCATTAGGGTTTTCAATATTCGAGGGGTTTGGGTGAGATTTGAGGGAGATGGGGCATGGATTTGGGACAAGGAGAGGAAGGCGGTCAAGCGGTGTAAATTGGACGGGATTGGGTGATCGCCGCCGCTGTGGGGCGATTTCCGGCGGCGGTCTAGGGCGGAGCCGGTGGGGGTCATCTCTGATGAGAAGTTGGGTGAGAGAGAGACGGCTTTGGGGAGAGAGGCTGGGTAGGAGGGGGGGGGGGGGGATTCCGACACTTTTATATTAAACGCACCCATAGTTCTGAGCCGTAGGATCAAAGATCCTCGCCGGCCCAAATTGCCTAACCCCAAAACGGGGTTGTTTCGTCTCCACTAAAGACTGGGCCGGGTGGGAGACGGATTCTGGGTCAATTGAAGCGGGTTTGGGGGTTCTGGCTTGGGCTGAGGTCAATTTGGCCCAAAAAACTGGGTCTTTATTAAGACTTTGATAAAAAATTTTGAATTTTCATTTTCCTTTCTTTTTTTTTTCTTTCTATTTTTAGATTTGATTTTGTTAAACACAAAATTAAAAATAACAAAAACTTGACTTAATTCTGGAATTAAACTAATTAGTTTTCCCTAAAATTAACTAAATCCCAATTTAAAAAGAAAACTAAATAAAATGTAAAATGACTATTTTTGTTATTTTCTCTTGTTTTTTTGGTAATATTAATTAAGTGATAAAACTAAAAATATAAAATTGAATTCTAAATGCAAAAGTACTATATTTTTTGTATTTTTATGAATTATACTAACTAAAGATGCACACAAAATGCAAACAAACATGCGATTAAATCCTAAAAATCAAATATTTAAAGGAAAAATCCTAATTTTATGTATTCTATAGGAATAATTCAAGCGAGACAAAAATCACGTGCTCACAATAATAAGTTGAATCTATTGTGCAAGGAGATTAACAAAGAATTTTGTGGTTTCATGGATCAATTCAAGTGTCATCAGTATCAACAGTTTCTCAAAAAAAATTAAGCAAAAGCTATCATAGTACTCTTTACACTATCAAACAGTATTTATCGAAAGAAAACATGCTCTAATCCAAAGTGTTGAGCCCGGGCTTGCACGGGCCAATCCCATCTAGTACAATTATAGTAGTCCAAAGTTCCAATTAGTCTCATAATTCAATGGCCTGATTGTCCGAACTAAGATTGTCGTATTGCTGTTTAAGATTGTCGTAATTATTCATATTTTTGGAGCACATATTAAAAAATCGTGATCCTCTTGAGTTTAATAGTGTTAGAAAATGGGCAAGCTGACCTTTAATTTTATCCAAAAGATAATTAAGACACGTGTGCTTAGTATTTAGGAGAAGAAGACAAACAACAAATGTAATATTGTATAACCAATCTCTAACTTCAGATACACAAAATAAGAAACGAGATTCGTCCAAAAACAAGTACTGAAAACTCGCTAAAAAGTATGAATAGATTAAAGGTTGATTAGAGGTAAAGAAAATGTTAAATAACTATTAATTAGGTTAAGCTTTTAGGTCGTGCAAAGGTCGACGTATATGGACAACCATGGGACGTGGAGGACGACGATAAGAGGGTGGAGATTAAAATTAAGATGTTGATGATTATTGATTAGTGACGAGTTTTGACATTGGCCAGCTATTCATGGATGTCCCTAACAACTTATAGTATTTTCACTAATATATTAACAATAATTCTAAGCATGAACAAACTCTACATGCATGAGTTTATTTGCATTATTATCGGTCCCAAGTCTAAATAAAGGAGAAGTGTTGCGATAAGTTGACAACCTGCGTGTCTTATCGTTTATTCTCAATCATATCGTCAGAGTATTTATGGCAATCAAAGTCTGCGGCTAGCTTTTTCTTATATGTGTGCGTCTCTAAGCTGGTAAGGGAAAGTAAACTGAGCCCTACACTATACTCTTCCATCTCCATACTAGTCTTATTGAACCTGGACTCTTATACCGGTTATTGAGCTCAACGAGCCCGAATATACTCTGTTAGAAAATAATAAACAAAATTGGCTTTGAGGCGTAAAAATCGACTGTCCTTAAAGAGTTATCGCCTGTATACTAATTTAGGGAAAATACAAAACGATTCTCTTCAGGATACAACAAAGCATGCAGTAATACTTGTGATTTTCTATACCACTTTGTTGGAAATTCTTGTGTATTTATAGGCAACCAACAGACCCTTTCAGAAAAGATGTCTTGTTTCACAAACAGACATATCTGGACAGACCCTTTCATAACAGACATAACTATTTATTCAAATTTTGAATTTAAAATTCAAAGAAATTGATTTTTCTGTCACAAAATAAAAAAATTAACTTTAGGATCCGACCTAGCCCTAAGTCCATGTCCAAGTCTTTGATTATATAATATATAAATATATAGTATACTTAATTGCACACACTTAAAAGTATGTGTCCTAAATCAAAGATATGGAATGGACAAGAGCTTAAAAGGCTCCAAATAGGCCTTCTCTCTTCCGATGTGGGAACAATCCCACTTTCCAACTAAAATAACAAACTATCTTTCAATCCCTTACTAGTTTGTTATTTTACTTCATAACACTTGTGAATAATAGAAAGTATCTTATATAGATTTGAACTTTCCTTTAGTGTAAGTATTTTAAAGTTTTGACGAAGTTATTGGTATCTTAAGATTTGAACCATAACTCCTTGTACCAAAACCGAAAATACCACACACACAGCATTATCTTGCAGCTTAGAACATCCAGTATTCGCTTTAGCACGTTTACGGCCATGTGCTCATCCTGAATTCATAAATATTTACAAGAGAAATCCTTTAAATCTTGCTAGAAGTGGCACCACTTCAATATTCATATAGGTGACATTGGTTACTATGTCCCTATTACTACAGACATTAATAATTCCATTTAGATTAATCAACCTCTTCATGTAACAGTATGCACCTTGGAGTTTGTCTTTAAGCCCCTGTTATTACAAGAATTTAACAACTCCTTAATCCATCACATAAGAGTAAGTAGTACAATGGAATTAGGGCTCCTAAAGAGAAGATCAGTGCTTAAACAACACAAGTAACTTGTTTTTACCCATTGAACTTATATTGTTAGAGTGTATACTAACCCAAAGTGGGGTTCCCATTACTTGCGTTTAATTTAAGGGTCTCAGCCCCATCCCTTCACAAGTTTGTTGTACTACATCTCTACCTAATGGCTTCGTAAGTGCATCAGCCAAATTCTTATTTGATCACATATATTATAGCTATAGCTCCATTTGTAATTAATTGTCTTATATAATCATGTCTCAAGATTATATGTCTCGATTTCCCATTGTATATTTTATTGTGAGCAACACACATTGTAGTCTCACTATCACAGAATATGGAAATGGCTGGCATAGGTTGTGGCCACAACTTTATATCAAGTAACATATTCCTCAGCCATTCTGCTTCTTTTCCAGCAGCTGCTAATGCAATGAATTCAGATTCCATAGTAGAATGGGAAATACATGTTTGTTTCTTGGATGTCCAACTAATGGCTCCACCGCCTAGAGTAAATATCCATCCCGATGTGGATTTATTATCATTAACACTTGTAATCCAACTTGCATCAGAATATCCCTCTAATACATTAGGGAAACCATTATAGCAAATGCCCAAATGCTTTGTATGTTTTAAATATTCAAGTACTCTACTTATTGTTTTCCAATAATCATTACCTGGATTATTGGTAAACCTTGAAAGTTTACAAACAGCAAATGCTATGTCGGGTCTAGTGCAATGCATTGCATACATCATACTACCTATCGCACTTGCATACTCCAACTGTGCTACTGCTCTTCCAGTATTTGCAGTTAGCTTAACACTAGAATCATAAGGAGTATTATACCCCTTTATTCCTAAATGACTGAATTTAGTAAGGATTTTATTAATATAATGTGCTTGTGACAAAGTCATTCACTTGTTATCTCTTTTGACCTTGATTCCCAAAATAGTATCAACTTCATTTAAATCTTTCATTTAAAAAACTGAAGTTAGATACTTCTTGGTCTCGGTAATTCCTCGTAGATTCCTACCAAAAATCAGCATGTCATCGACATATAAACAAATTATTACTCCATAGTCTTTTGTAAATTTAGAGTAAATGCGCTTGTCTGCATTATTATGTACAAGCCCGTTTGATAGTATTATACTATCAAACCTTTCATGCCACTGTTTAGGCGCTTGCTTGAGACCATAAAGAGACTTTATCAATTTACAAATTTTTTTCTCGTTTCCCGAAAGAACAAATCCTTCAGGTCGTTGCATATATATTTCTTCACTAAGTTTTCTATTTAAAAAGGCCGTCTTAACATCCATTTGATGTACATAAAGATCATAAATAGAGGCCAAGGATAAAAAGGCTCTAATGGATATTATTCTTGCAACAGGAGCATATGTATCAAAATAGTCTATGCCTTCATTTTGAGTGAAACCTTTTGCAACTAATCTTGCTTTGAAGGTTTGGACAGAACCATCTGTATTTTACTTTCTTCTGAAGACCCACTTACAACCTATAGGCTTTGATCCAAGGGGAAGATCAACTAAAACCCAAGTATTTGTAACGACCTGGCCGGTCGTTTTTAGAATTTACGCCCCGATCCCACATTAACTGCTTTCCCCGTGTTTATTTCTTCTATTTTGAATTACCGGGATGTTCGATTTTGAGTTTCGGAGAGTTTCGGGACACTTCGTCCCTAAATGAGAGCTTAAGTGTTGGAAATTTGACCGTAGTCGGAACAGTGTGAAGATGGCCTCGGAATGGAATTCTGATGGTTCCGTTAGCTTTGTTGGGTGATTTCGGGCTTAGGGGCGTGATCGGATTGCATTTTGGAGGCCCGTAGCTAATTTAGGCTTGAAATGCCGAAAGTTGGATTTTTGAAGTTCCCGGTTCGATAGTGAGATTTTGATCCGAGGATCGGAATGAAATTCCGAAAGTTGGAGTAGCTTCGTAGTGTTGAATGTGATGTGTGTGCAAACTTTCAGGTCATTCGGACGAGGTTTGGTAGACTTTTTGATCGAAAGCGTAAATTTTGAGTTTTTGAAGTTCTTAGGCTTGAATTCGATGTTAAATTGGTGTTTCGATGTTGTTTTAGGTGTTTTAAGGATTGGTATAAGTTTGGCCAGTGGTATTAGACTTGTTTGTATTTTTGGTTGAGGTCCCGGGGGCCTCGGGTGAGTTTCGGGTGCTTGACGGAAGTTGAATTTGGAATTAGGAAGATTTTTGCATTGCTAAACCTGTCATAGCCGCACCTGCGTGTGTGGGACCGCAGGTGCGGCGCCGCAGAAGCGGCTATTGTACCGTAGAAGCGAAAATTTTGTCCAGCTCCAGGGGCCGCAGGTGCGAGAAGGTTAACGCACCCGCGAGACCGCAGGTGCGGAAAATGTGTCGCAGAAGCAGAAAATTGATTTAAGTGAGAAGTCGCAGGTGCGACCTTGGCTCCGCAGAAGCGGGAACGCAGGTGCGGTCCCAGGATCGCAGATGCGGTTTTACTGGGCAAAAAGGGGCAGAATCGAGGGTTTGGTTCAAAACTTGGAAAAATCAAATTTGGAGCTCGGGGTAGGGCGATTTTGTGAGGTTTTTGAAGAGAAGATCATTGGGTAACGATTCCTTGATCCTTTCAAGTTATATTCCATTAATCTTATCTTAGTTTTGTCATTTAAATTCGGATTAGGAGATGAAAAATTGAGAAAAATGGGAAGAAAGTTCTTAGACCTGGAATTCGAATTTTGATAGGGACCTTGGATTTGGATAATTTTGGTATGCATGAACTCGGGAGAGTATGAGGATTCTGAAAATATAAATTTTACCTGATTCCGAGACGTGGGCCCGAGGGGCATTTTGGTCATTTTACCCAATTTCGCGCATTAGCTTAGAATTTATTTGTAGAATTAGTTACTTGAAGTATTATTTACATTATGCAATTAAATTGAATAGATTTGGGCCATTTGGAGTCGAATACTCGTGGCAAGAACGTGGTCTCTGGTTGATTATTGAGCCGGTCCGAGGTAAGTGGCTTGTCTAACCTTGTGTGGGGGAAACTCCCCTTAGGATTTGGTATTATTGATGTTTTAAATGCCTTGTACGTAAGGTGACGAGTGCATACTTGTGCTAGTTATTGAAAAATCCGGTTTCCATTAAGTACTTAGAATTGTGTTTTCCTTTTCGTTTATACTACTTGCAAGTTAAGCCTGTTGTTAGCTTAGGGAAGCATGTCTAGTTGATTTAACTGCTTATTTGTTCTACTTTCCTACTTGAATTATGTGCAGCATGCTAGGTTAGAAATACCTGCTTTACCTTGGTGTGAAATTTGATTGAATTGAGTATTCTTCTTGTTGCTGTTGTGTATTTACTTTGGGACTACGGGACCGTATCTCGGGAGATCCCCCTGTATGTTTACTTTGGGACTACGGATTTGTATTCCGGGAGATCCTCCTGTGATCGCGGCCGTCTCAACACTACAAAACGGTAGGAAGAGTGGGTAGCAATAACTAATACCCGAATAGTGGATCGGGGTCGAATTTCCACAGGGAGCTAGTAAAGGAGTTATAATATCGGTCTAGCCTAGAGTTGCGGTTGTGCTTCTAATATCACTTATAACATTTTTGGTTTTGATTTTTATATCTTCTACTTTAAGACTAATAGATGAAGCTAAATTATGCTATGGAGATATTGCTAAGTTGTAATCAATATAGAGAAAGGGACTAGGGTCGTGGCGTTACCTAGGTGGTTAACCAATGAGTAGATGATACTAAGGATAAGATGATATACTTGGGGCTTATGCTATAACCGTTGCATAATTGCACCCACTCTCACACCTCTCGGTAGAGAGAGTGATTTTGCCCAATTGACTCTCTCGAGGCCAATTGGGTAGGCCAATTAGACCAAGCAACTAGGGTTCAAGTAGGGTGATTACTCTCTCGAGATTTAACCCGTTAATTGGGACTACCATTCCTCATGGGTCCATCCCAATTCCTTGTTGGGTCAATTTTAGGGTCATGGACTCTCTTTCTCAAGAAGAGTTAAACCCACAAAGCTAAAATCGGTGTTTGCAACCACTAATTCTAAATTAAAACCTAAAATTAACCCAAATAGCAAACACCCAATATCATCCTAACCTTAGATGGCAACACCCATCAATTACCAACACTAGGGTTGAGCCACAACCCTAGCTAATGGGTTTAGCTAGACATAATTAGAGAAGAAACAGTAGAAATAGATGATGAAATGAACATAATAAATGATTACTACTGAAAATCTATGATATTCAAGAGTAAAAATGCCAAAATAGGCTACAAAATACTTCTCACGAGCGCAGCTCTTGTTCAGCAGCTAAAACATGACCTAAAAATGTTAAAAAGATCTATTTATACCGAGCTAGAAAATCTGGACAAAAATGCCCCTGCGGGGTCAGCGCGGACCGCGCAAAAAGGGAGCGCGACCGCATTGGCTCTTGGACTCTTGAACTCTGTTCTCTGAAGTTGGGACCACGGACCGCACAGAAATGTAGAGCGGGCGCGTTTGAAGACGGGCGCGGACCGCGTATAAATGGAGCGCGGCCGCGTGGCAGTACTTTGGCAAAAACGCCATCTCTCTGAATCTCATCCACGCGGACCGCACTGATTTGTAGCGCGGCCGCGTGGGACTTTTCCTTGAATTTGCAAGCCTGTGAACTTCACAAGCGCGGACCGTGTAAAGAGGAGCGCGGACCGCGCAGGATGCCCTTGAATGAACCAGTCTCTGAATCTCCTAGCGCGGCCGCGTGGCAAAACAGTGCGGTCCGCGCTAGGTCTTCTTGTTCCCCACTTCACTTGGTCTTTGACACTTGGCAGGTTTCACTCCGTTTTGAGCCGATCTTTGACATTTGTCATCTTGTCGCTCAAACCTGCAATCAAGCGCAACTTGTAAGCATCTTGGGACTATTTTGTGGCAATTCATAACAAAAGCAATAGCAAGTAGGGGTATAATCATGTTAAAATCCTAACTTATCAACTCCCCCAAACTTAAACCTTTGCTTGTCCTCAAGCAAACAAAATAAGACCCACCCCAAAAAGAGCAATCCAAGAATTTCCAGCTATCCTAAAGTAACCTCAGCAAGCATCAATTGGGACTAACAATTGCCCTCAATACGAATGCCTCATTAACACATTTTAAGCTTTTGAAAACTATGGATCAAGTGTGCCACAAGAGCATCAAGGGTTGACACATTTCATCAAAGAGCTTTTCTCAAATACCTTGGTCATTGTGGAACCCAAACTCAAACATCCTCAACTCTCCCTAAGCGAACCTCACCTTTTAGAGTAGTGACACACAAACCGAGGTTGATGGGATTTTCACTCAATTCTCTCAAAAAGAATGTCACAAATCCGGCTCTAGGTACCATATGCTTGCCCCTTATGTAAGTATCCACTATTGTAGGTTCCGTTCAACTCAAGATCATATAGGGCTTTTGTGGAGTCATTGTGTAGGCTTTTGGGTAAGGGTAGGACATGTTTTTGTTCAAGTGGGTTCAATCTTCCCTTAAGCACTTCTTTTGATTCATTTTGGCACACTTTCTTGATTCATTTGAGTATTCACTTCTTTTTCAAGGGGTTAGAGAGACATACTGTCACTCCTTCTTATGCAATTCAACACATTTCTCCTTTTTCTACTTTTTCCACACCCTTTTTCACTTTTGTTTTCTTTGAATCCCCTTTTTGACCTTATTCAATTTGGTCTTTCTTTTTTTCTTGTCTTTTCTTCCTTTTTCATTGCCTTCCTTTTCTTTTGCTTTTGTACCTTTTACCACATTGTTTCCTTTCTTGCCTTTCCCCCCAAACTTAGACATTTGTCATTTACTCAAGGGAAGATATGGGTGCCAAGAGAGGGTCTCATTAGAAACGTGTATAGGCTTGTAGCTTTGGTTCTTGAAAGAAGAAAGTTTAAGGCTCAAAAGGGTTAACTAGGGAATCATTTCATTGGTAGGCTATGGAATCGTTCAACTTAGCGTTTGGGTCAAGGAGAGCCTATAATCACTTCTCAAGTCAATTTTCACCTAGGATTTCGCCTCAACAAACATTCGGGGCAAGTTCTAGACCATCGGCTCGGAACTTGGACTCACAATTCTAATTCTCACCACACACCCTCAAGGGTTGCTAAAGACATCGAGTCGAGGGCCCACAATGACCTTAGTTACGATTCAAGCACACAATGGTTCAACAAGACCATATGATGATTGTTTGGTCAACACAAGAGTCTCAAGGCCACGACTTTCACCATCCTAAGCACAACATTATGTCTTTGACCATGGGATCAAAGGCAAATGTGTCAGGCCCAAGTGAAGATTTGCCTGAGGTACCCTTAACTACGCAAAATCAAAAGGAGAAAATCAAAACGGACTCAAACCCTTAAGAAGGTTGTCACGCCATCTATCATTGGGAAGAGCCACCCGGTTCGCACAACTCTCTACCCTTGGAAAGAACTGTGGCATTAAGAAAACCAAGGGCTTATTGACAACTCCAAAACCAAAACAAAAGGCTACGAGCCTAAATACCAAGCTAAAAACAAAAAATTTTAACGAAAATAGAAAAACCGAATGAATATGTACAATGGGGAGTAGAATATACAACGGGGATGAATATATACATAAAGTAGAGAAGTAGCCAAAATTAGCAGTTATATACAGGCCAACTATCAAATCTAAAAACATAAACTAAAATTCAAATATATACAATCATCCAAATGTATCAAAAATCAAAACAGTAGGGTGCACCCCCACGAATAAGAGCTGGCATTGTCCGCAATGCCAACTATCAAAATAAGCATAAAAACAGAGAAAGGATATAGAGTGGCTCCTCAAGCCTGATCTGTCTGCATGGGCTGATCAGTGGTCCCCTGGTCCTCTGTACTGGCGGGAACCTTAGACTGGTTCCCGGCCTGCTGCTGCTCTGCTGCTGGGACAGGGGCCGGGTCATGGACCGGCTGAACATCTGGTGGAGCAGTGGAGGTACCCTCCTGAACCTGTGCCACCTCAATCACAACACCCTCAGTGCTAGGAAGCTTCCTCTTCTTCCTTGGGTGCCTAGGCTCCTCCTCCTGCTGTGGCTGTGCTGCTGCTGGATCTAGAGCTGGATCCCCCAATAGCAAGTTTAATGGCATCTGGTCTGCCAAAAGCTTGTCCACATCTGCTCGCAACTTCTTTACCGACTCCCTAGACGCCCTTGACTTTCTCATCTTCTTATGTTACTTGGCAAGCTCCTTCAAAGCCTTGCCATGCGAGGCTACCGCTGTAGTCAAGGTGGCCTGGGTCTCCAAAATCTTCTCCTGGTTGGCCAGGAGCTTCTTCAATGTCTCCTCAATGGAAGGAGGAATCTGAGCAGTGGCTGGTGCTGAATGTGCCTCAACTGTAGTAGCCAATGTGGACAACTTGGATGTCGCTGCTGACATCCAGTTGTTTAGACTGACTAAAGACTGACTGAGCTGCTGGGCAGTGATCCGATGAGTCTTTGATGAAGGGACTGCCGGGTCAGCTGAAGTAGAAGGGCCAGCAACAGAAGACGGCCGGGGGTAAAGGCTCACTAGTGGAAGTGGGCAGGGGATGGAGGATGGTCCAGCAGAAGGCTCTCTTACAACTAATTCCTCAGACTGGCCAGTTGGGACAGAAGTGGGTGGCTGGTACTTTTTGGATTTTGGGTTGTCGGATCCCAATTGGCTATACCATGAATAGGGGCCATTGGTTTTGCCTTGACATCAAAGCGCTTTTTCTTTACCTCCAAATCCCTAAAGTACATGGACAGAGTGTTCGGGAAGGGGTAGTTTGTGTTGGTCTCCTGTCCGACTGCAGAGATCACCCTCGAGATGATGTTGCCCACATTGAGAGGAAGCCCGGCCATGATAGATGCCACAAGAACAGCCCGGGCAAGAGGAACGGAGTGATCATGTGTGGAGGGATCAAGTCTACTACAAACGAATGTCAACCAACCCTTGGCTTCAAAATTGAATGTGTTCCGTAGAATCTTCTCCCCCGCCTTCAACCATTTTGGAACAGTGCCCGGGGCTGCCAAGTACTCGGCCAACCAAGGACGCACCTCCTCACCCATTGCTAGCTTCGCTAAGTATTCTATTTCATCCTCCTCTTTGAACCCCAAATATTCATTCAAGGACTTCCCATCAAAAACCACCATTTTATCCCGCACCTTCGTCGCCTTTGTGTCCTTAACCACATGAGAAACATTGCAATAGAACTCTTTTACCATATGCTCATTGGCATCAATACATCTCTCCTTGAAGAAGCCCCCGCCATCTCTAGTACGGAATTGCTCTTGCACCTTTGGGTTGAGAGGTAGAAGATCACTGTCAATGAATTGTCTCTCCGGGATCAATTTCCTCACGGGCCACCACTCTCTAAATTTGTGGAACGCTATCTCACTCACAAATCTGTCTGCCTAGGCTTCAGCTTTTCTGGTTCGATCAACTCCCCCGACTTGAGGCTCACCTCCCTCACCATATCCTGCACTCTCCCCAGATAATGAAGTTGTGGGGGAGGTGGAGTATTGTTCTTCACTTCTTGCTACGGACTCATCAGACGAATTCGAAACTACGTTGACCGATCTCTTAGAGGTGGGTGAAGGTGAAGGAGTGTCATGTAATTGGAGTGGGTCAGAGGTGTGAGTGGGGGCTGATTCTGAGGTGATGCTCCGGGAAGGTGCATACTCACTCCTCGAAGAGTGGGAGGCAGCTCTATCAGCAGCCCGTATCAGCTTACGGGTCTTTTTAATGTTTGCCCGGGCCTGGGGAGTGAGTTTAGCAATTCTCTTTCCCTTTCCCCCTCGGGAGGCACCACCTCTCCGGGATTGTTGTGGTTGCTTACCCCTTTGTTTTCTAACCATGATCTGCAAAAACAATACACGTCTAACATTGTTAATTTAAGCACGTACAGTGGAATAGATGAATAACAAAAGAGGGGAACACAGTTGATTTCAAAACAGAGAAGCAGTGTATCAGAACAGGGGGTGCGGACCGCGCAAAAGAGTCACGCGGTCGCACTGGAGGAGCGCGGACCGCGTAAAACTGGAGCGCGGCCGCACTTGGCAATTATCCCAAATCAACCTCTCTGAATCTCCCCAACGCGGTCTGTACTGATTTGTAGCGCGGTCGCGTTGGGCCAGCGCGGACCGCGCGAAATGTGACGTGGACCGCACTGGTAAGAAGCAGCACACACAGAAAACGCGGCGCGGACCGCGTAGAAAGGACGCGCGACCGCGCTGGGCCTAGGGTTTTAACTGAGTTAGGGTTTATTCATTTGAGTCCCTTTTTGATCAATTTATGGGTCCTAATTGTCCCTACTCAATTAACCATATTTGAATTCATGCCCAATGTTCAAAACTAACACTAGAAACTAACCTAATAATTAACCCCAAGAAAAATGAGAAGAAAATAAGAAGTTATACTACTGGGAAGCAAGCAAAATAATTAAAAATTAAAACTATGAATGAAATTAGCAAGGAATGTTACCAGGGATTATGAAGATTCAACTACTTGAAGCAAAGGTCTCAGTGAATAGTAAAAATTTAAGCTCAGGAAGTCAGAGTGCGTAAAGGGTAAAATGAGGCCTAAGGTCCCTATTTATAAAAAGACAGTGGGACCCAGTACCTACCTACCAGCGCGGCCGCGCAGAAATGGACGCGGACCGCGCTGGATTTCTATCCTTCACATTGAACTGAGCTGCCCATGCGGACCGCACTGTTTTATTACGCGATCGCGTGGGAAACTTCAGAGAGCATGAACATTTGGGCCTTCCCAGCGCGGACCGCACAAAAGTGCTCCGCGGCCGCGCTGGCAACTTCAGAGACTCAACACCTCATTGCACCAGCCTACGCGGACCGTACTATTTTGTAGCGCGGCCGCGTTGGCAAACTTCAGAGACCTGACATTTTTTTGCTTTTGTTCTGCACTGATTCAACATTATCCCTGCAACATCTCACAAACCATTAGCTCAAAAATCCTAGTCTACAAAGAAAATCAAAGAAATAGAAAAAGACATGGGTTGCCTCCCAAGAAGCGCCTGATTTAACGTCGCGGCACGACGCATGTTACCATCTCATCATTTCAAATGAAGGAGTGCCACCACGTGGCTGTCATCAATCTTCCCCAAGTAATGCTTCACGCGATGCCCATTAACCCGGAATACTTCACCATTTTTGTTTTTGAGATCAAGAGCACCAAAAGGAGTCACAAATACCACTTCAAAAGGGCCACTCCACTTAGACTTGAGTTTGCCCGGAAATAACCTCAACCGGGAGTTGAAAAGAAGAACCATATCACCAACCTTGAATTCCTTTCCCGGAGCATATTTGTCGTGAAGGTACGTCATCTTGTCCTTGTACAAGGACGAACTGGAGTAGGCATGAAATCTAAACTCATCAAGCTCATTCAATTGCTCCACACGTAGATTGGCTGCAACATCCTATTCTAAGTTCAACTTCCTCAATGCCCACATAGCCTTGTGCTCAAGTTCCACCGGAAGATGGCAAGCCTTACCAAACACCAACCGATACGGAGACATACCAATTGGAGTCTTGTAAGCCGTCCGATAAGCCCAAAGAGCATCATCCAATTTCTTCTCCCAATCGGTCCTATTAGCATTCACCGTTTTGGACAAAATACTCTTTATTTCCCGATTTGAGACTTCCACTTGTCCGCTAGCTTGTGGATGATAAGGGGTGGTCACTTTGTGGTTAACTCCATACTTAGCAAGTAATGAGTCGAAAGCCTTGTTGCAAAAATGGGACCCCCCATCACTAATAATGGCCCGAGGAGTACCAAACCTCGT
>NW_017675555.1:25717-45130 GCF_001879085.1 Nicotiana attenuata | reverse complement strand
CATGGTCCGTGTGTATGATCACCTTTGCCCCCATAAGATAAGGTCGAAATTTCTCCATCGCGAACACAATAGCCAATAGCTCTTTTTCCGTCACTGTGTAGTTTCTTTGGGCCTCATTCATCGTTTTGCTAGCGTAATACACAGGATAGAACATTTCGTTGATCCTTTGGCCTAGCACCGCACCTACCGCCACATCACTCGCATCGCACATAAGTTCAAAAGGCAAATCCCAATTAGGTGCGGTGATGATAGGAGTTGTGGTCAACTTGTGTTTCAATAGCTCAAAAGACTCCATGCACTTCTCATCAAAGATAAACTTGACATCCTTCTCTAACAATTTGCAAAGCGGGTTCACAATTTTTGAAAAATCTTTAATGAATCGCCGGTAGAACCCGGCATGACCAAGAAAACTCCTTACCCCTTTGACAGACGTAGGGGGAGGGAGCCTTGAGATAACCTCGATTTTTGCTTGTCAACTTCAATTCCTTGCCTTGAGCACAAGGTTAGTTTCTTCACATCTCGCCAAAACCCTATCCAAGTTCACCAAACATTCCTCAAATGAATCTCCCACCATGCTGAAGTCTTCCATGAATACCTCCAAGATATCCTCCACCATATCGGTGAAAATTGCCATCATACATCTTTGGAAAGTCGCTGGAGCATTACATAGTCCGAATGGCATTCTCGAGAAAGCGAACGTGCCATAAGGACATGTAAAGGTTGTCTTCTCCTGATCCTCCGAGGCAATGAGAATTTGATTATACCCCGAGTAGCCATCTAGAAAACAATAAAAGGCCCGGCCCGAAAGACGATCGAGCATTTTGTCCAAGAATGGTAGTGGGAAATGATTTTTTCTTGTCACCTTATTCAGCTTTCTATAGTCCATACACACTCTCCAACTCGTAACCGTCCGAGTAGGAATCAACTCATTGTTGGCATTGGTCACTACCGTCATTCCACCCTTCTTTGGCACACATTGGACCGGAGAGGTCCATGAACTATCCGAGATCGGGTAAACCACACCGGCGTCAAGCCACTTGATAACCTCTTTCTTTAATACTTCTTGCATCACCTTGTTGAGTCTCCTTTGATGTTCAAGAGATGGTCGTGCATCCTCCTCCAAGATGATCTTATGCATGCAAAATGCGGGGCTTATTCCCCTGATGTCCGCCAAAGTCCATCCTATTGCCCTTTTTCGCTTTTGAAGCACCTCCACAGTGGCCTCAACCTGCAAGTTAGTAAGGCAAGAAGAAAGAATAACTGGAAGAGTAGAATTAGAGCCCAAGAATTCATACCTGAGGTGTGGAGGAAGTGGTTTCAACTCCAACATCGGTGGCTCCTCAATTGATGGCTTGGTTGGCGGAGTTTTGCGATTCTCAAGATCCAAAGATAGCTTCCTAGGCTCATATGAATATGAACCCATTCCATGCAATGCATTCACGCACTCCACTCTACCGGCATCATCATTGACATCTATGTTAAGAAGCACGGCTTCAAGAGGATCTTCAACATTAATCAAGGCACTTGTGTCATCCACTATCACCGCCGTGACAATGTCCACAAATGAACACACCTCCGTGCTATTGGGTTGTCTCATTGATTTGCACACATGAAATACCACCTTCTCATCACCCACACGGAATGTCAACTCCCCTGCTTCCACATCAACCAATGCCTTCACCGTAGCTAGGAAAGGTCTTCCAAGAATGATTGGCACCTCAAAATCCACTTCGCAATCCAATATCACAAAATCCGCCGGCAATATGAACTTATCAACACGAACAAGAACATCATCGATTATGCCCAAGGGACGCTTCATTGATCGGTCCGCCATTTGAAGTCTCATGGAAGTTGGTCTCGGTTGATCGATCCCCAAGGTCTTGAAAACGGAATATGGCATCAAGTTGATACTAGCCCCCAAGTCGCATAGGGCTTTAGCAAAATCCGCACTACCAATAGTGCACGGGATAGTGAAAGCACCCGGATCCTTGAGTTTTGGGGCCATAGAATGAACAATAGAACTCACTTGGTGCGTCATTTTAATTGTCTCACACTCCATCGACCTCTTCTTGGTTACCAAATCCTTCATAAATTTTGCGTACCCCGGCATTTGTTCAAGGGCCTCCACCAATGGCACATTTATAGTAAGACTCTTCATCATTTCAATGAATTTTTTGAATTGGTTGTCTTCTTTTTGCTTTGCTAATCTTTGCGGGTAAGGTGGAGGTGGCCTAGGCACGGGTGCCTTAGCCTTGGGCACCGCCAGCTCGGATATATCAATAATGTGTTCCCTAGACGGGTTCACGGCATCTTGAATCTCTACCTCGGCCTCATCATCAATATCAATCCGCACATCATTTGTCACTATCGGTTCAACCACATTGTCAACACTCAATGGTACATCATCATCATGCAACTCAACTTCATCATTCACAACCCGATTCTCATCCGAGGCATGCACATCAGCGCCTCTTCCACTCCTAGTTGTAACTGCCATCACATGATTGTTACCTCCCTTTGGGTTCACTACCGTATCACTTGGTAGCGCACCTTTAGGTCGGGTATTTAAAGCTTGAGAAATTTGTCCTATTTGCACCTCCAGGTTCCGGATGGATATGTTATATGAAGCCAATTGTGCGTCAAAATCTTGGTTCTTTTTCATCATCTGCTCGAACATCATTTCCATCCGTCCCATATCACTCCCGGAAGAACTAGGCCCTTGCGACTGAAAGGGAGGTGGATTGTTTGGTTGTTGGAACATGGGGGACCTTTGAAAGCCTTGCCCCCTACCACCATTATTCCACCCTCCTTGATTGCTATTGTTGTTGCTCCAATTGTTGTTGTTCCCGTTCCAACTGCCTTGGTTATTACCTTGATTACCCCAATTGTTGTTCTGATTGTTATTGTTCCAATTGTTACCACCTTGTTGTTGATTATTGTTATTCCAATTTCCGCCTCCTTGTTGATTGCCCCAATTGCCTTGGGGGTGCAATTGTTGATTCCCTTGATTTCCTCTATTGCCTTGAAAGTTATTGACATATTGGCATTCCTCACTTTGATCATCATAACACTCGTTCGAATAACCACCACCATCATTGTTGTTGTCAAATTTCTCACCATTACCTTGAGGTTGTTGTTGCCCTCTTTGCCTCCTTTTTAGCATAGAAACATTCTCCATTACATTGACTTGGCCCGGATTTTGTACTTGTTGCAATTGCGCCTTCGCCAACTGATTTACTGTTGTTGTAAGTTCGGCAATAGCTTGGCCATGGTCATTCAACTCCTTGTGCAAATGGATGACCGTGGGGTCACCTTGGGGTACATTCGCTCGGCTTTGCCATGCCGAAGAGGTGTCGGCCATTTCATCAAGTACATCACATGCCTCTTGGTAAGAAAGTTTCATAAAGTTCCCACCGGCCAATTGGTTCACAATGCACTAATTCGTGGTGTTGATGCCCCTATAGAAAGTCTGCTGGATCATCGCCTCAGTCATGTCGTTGTTAGGGCACTCCTTCACCATTGTTCTATATCGTTCCCATATTTCGTGCAAAGGTTCCGTTGGCATTTGTTTGAAAGCTAGAATCTCATCCCGAAGAGCCACCATATGACTTGGAGAAAAGAACTTGGCAATAAATCTGTCCGCCAATTCATCCCATGTGTGAATAGAATGATTTAGAAGCCTTTCTAACCAGTCCAACGCTTTACCCCGAAGAGAAAACGGGAAAAGCCTCAATCTCAACGCATCCTCTAACACGTTTGTTTGTTTGCTGCCCCAGAAAGTATCTACGAACCCCTTCAAGTGCTTGTATGCATTTTGATCGGAGGCGCCCGTAGAATACCCTCTTTCCTCGAGCAAGGTCAACATAACATTTGTGATTTGAAAGTTCCCCGCTCGGATTCGGCGAGGAACAATGGGACTCGCGTACCCTTGATTTGGAAGAACTCTTGGGACTGCTCTTGGCGGTGGCGGAGGAGGGTCTGGAATAGGATTGTTGTCATTTGCGTTGGTCGGACGGCCTCTACGTAGAACTTGAGGTGGTTGAACCTCTTCGGGCTCAAGATCATCTACCTCCTCTCCCGCATTCACGTTGCCAAGAGGGTTGTTTGCATTGAGAGCCATAGTACCTGAATGATCGACACAAACAGAATTAGTAACCAAGAAGGAAAGAGAAGCAAAACACAAAACTAACCAAACCGATAGTCAACACCGTAAGCTCCCCGGCAACGGCGCCAAAAAGTTGATCGCTACCGACTCAACAATACACTAAGGTAGGAAGAGCGGGTTGCAACAACTTTTACCCGATAGTGGATCGGGATCGATTTTCCACAGGGAGCTAGAGGGGGGGTTCTATTATCTTCTTAGTCTAGAATTGTGGTTGTGCTTCTAATATCACTTCTAACATTTTTGGTTTTGATTTTTATATCTTCTACTTTAAGACTAATATTTGAAGCTAAATTATGCTATGGAGATATTGCTAAGTTGTAATTAATATAGAGAAAGGCACTAGGGTCGTGGCATTACCTAGGTGGCTAACCAACGGGTAGATGATACTAAGGATAAGTTGATATATTTGGGGCTTATGCTATAACCGTTGCACAATTGTACTCACTCTCACACCTCTCGGTAGAGAGAGTGATTTTGCCCAATTGACTCTCTCGAGACCAATTGGGTAGGCCAATTAGACCAAGCAACTAGGGTTCAAGTAGGGTGATTACTCTCTCGAGATTTAACCCGTTAATTGGGACTACCATTTCTCATGGGTCCATCCCAATTCCTTGTTGGGTCAATTTTGGGGTCATGGACTCTCTTTCTCAAGAAGAGTTAACCACAAAGCTAGAATCAGTGTTTGCAACCACCAATTCTCAATTAAAACCTAAAATAACCCAAATAGCAAACACCCAATATCATCCTAAACTTAGATGGCAACACCCATTAATTACCCACACTAGGGTTGAGCCACAACCCTAGCTAATGGGTTTAGCTAGACATAATTAAAGAAGAAACAGAAGAATTAGAAGAAGAATTAAATATAATAATTAATTACTGATGAGACACTACAAGAATCTATTGAGAAATTAATGCTAAAATGCCAAAATAGGCTAAAACTTCAGTTCTCACGAGCGCAGCTTGATATCTGATACAAAACTTTTCCTAAAAATGAAAAAAGGATCTATTTGTAGTGGCTGAAAAACTTGGACAAAAATACCCCTGCGGGGTCAGCGCGGAACGCGCAAAAAGGTAGCGCGGTCGCGTCAGCTCTTTGGACTCCTGAATCTTGTCTCTGAAGTTGGGGACCGCGGACCGCGCAGAAATGTAGCGCGGCCGTGGTGGAAGATGGCGCGAACCGCGCAATAAAGCAGCACGGCTGCGTGGCTTGACTTGGCCAAATCTCCAGCTCTCTGATTCTCAACCACGCGGACCGCACTGATATGTAGCACGGCCGCGTGGGCCTTTAGCCTTCACTGGTGGGTCTCTGAATCTCACTGGCGCGGACCGCGCAGAAATGGAGCACGGCCGCGTGGCTTGCAACAAAAATTACCCATTCTCTGAATCTCCTAGCGCGGTCGCGTGGCATATCAGTGCGGTCCGCACTAGGTCTTCCTGTTCCTCAACTTCACTTGGCCTTTGACACTTGAGCAGGTTTCACTCCGTTCTGAGCCGATCTTTGACATTTGTCACCTTGTCGCTCAAACCTGCAATCAAGCACAACTTGTAAGCATTTTAGGACTATTTTGTAGCAATTTGTACAAAAGCAATAGTAAGTAGGGGTATAAATCATGGTAAAATCCTAACTTATCACCTGTGCCGTCGAACATTTTGAACTTGGGAGGTTTGTACCCCTCCGGCAATTCCACATCGGGCTGTATGCACAGATCTTCGTAATTCAAACCTTCTATTCCTCTATCGCCTTCAACACCTTGAACTCGACTTGTTAACTTTTTAAGCTCTTCAGCCATGTTCTTAATGAGTAGGTCCTTTTCGGTGGGTTTCGGTGTACAGGAAATTGGTTGGGTAGAATGTGGTATAGTTTCCACGTATATGGGGTTGCTCTGATGGGTGCCAGGAACTTGGGTATAGTGGTGGTCATTGGTGGAGTTTTGTGGATCGGGAACAAGTGGTGGTGTATTTTGGGGAGTTTGGCAAGTGGTGGTTGGCGGGTACTGAATTGGTTGGTGATGTTGTTGTGGTGGGGTTGGTACTAGCAGTGGAGTTGCGTATTGTTTTGATGCGGTAGGATTTTGTGGCTGTTGGTTTTGTGTGTTTTTAGGAGGTTTTGGGTTCTTTGCGTTCTGTTGGTGGATATAGGGACATTGAGGGTTAGTGACAAATTTTCCAAATTGCGGACCTGCTCGAGTTCTCCTTGCAGTTCTAGTATCCTTTGTACTAGTCTTAGAACTAGGTCATTCGGGGTCGGAGTACTGCGGCCGTCGGAAGTCTCTGCGTTCTCAACGTTTTCCTTTCGGATTCCACTTAAATCGTCCATCTTTGCTTTCCCTCTGCTATTTGTGTTGCTTGGAGGAGGAGGAGGTGGAGGGCCCCCGGATCTGGTATGATATGCTGATGAGGCCAGTATGGATGAACCAACCTAAGGGGATGGGAATTAATAATAATAATAATAATAATAATAATAATAATAAATAAGCAAAAACAAAAGGTTACAAGTTAGTGAGGATCCTGAAATGTTTGCAGTATTTAAACACATATTGCGGAAATATAAATCCGCGTCCTAATTTTGGAGCCTCGTTGTGCCCGAGGTAGGCCTAGCGACAAGTAGATTTGGAGAACATTTAATGCCAATAAATGCTTCATTTCATAATGTAAGAATAGACGAATCCCAAAACGATACTAAAATAATGATAAAAATGAGTTACTATTTGCACTTGGCCTTATTACATTTTAAGAAAAAGCAAAAATAAATCTAGCCTATTTGGTCCCAGAAGGACCTTCCCCAGATTCGATCTTCCGGACTCCCTCATAGAGATCTCCCAGCTCGCGCAGCCCCAGCAGCAAGTAGGCTCTGGCCAAGTGTCCTCCTTCAGGTCCTTCAGCGTTTTGGCAATTTTCAATTCTCTTGATGACCTTACCTTCCAGCTCCACTATCCCTCGCTTAAGATATTCTAGTTTCCTATTGGAAGTGACCGCCATCTCTTTCCACTCCTCGATCAACCTTACATTCCTCTCATGTATTTCCCGGTGTTCATTTTCAGAGTCGTGGACCCTCTTGCGTAGCCTGTTATACTTAACCTGAGCTTCAGCTTCCTCATCTATGATTCTGTTTCCTCAACCGGCCCCTGGAGTTACCATTCCTTTCAGATTGTCCTCCAACCATGCTAGGTAGAGAGGCTCGTACCCTGCGTGATAACTGTCTGGCTCGACGGTGTTCTTCTCCACGATGATCTTGCAGTGCCACATGTGCTGAGCCTGGCACTTATAGGGGACGTCGTTGTCTTGAAAGTCCGCCCTGAAGTGACTCATCTTGACAACCCTTGGTACAACCTACTTTCGGCCTGCTTGCCTCATAACTCGCATAGGGACATATGGGTATATCCCCCTCAACCCGATCAGTACCAAGTGCAAAGCATCCCTGGATCTGATAATAAACTCGTCCATGGGGAACCATTCAACCATCCATTGCACCTGTTCCTCGGTTAGATTGTCGAAGAACTCTACCCATTCCTTGGCGCTTTCTGGCTGAGCAAATCTTTTTGGAATATAAGTCATCTGCTTGGGATGATGGAAAGCAATGTGGTCGTTCCAAGCCCTCCGCGGAAATTCTTGGCGATAGTGACCCCTTTGGAAATGCTCCAACAACCATAACTGCAGCAATAAGTTGCAACCCTCGAAATGATTTACCCCTCTTTGACAATGCTCCAGAGCCCTATAGATGTCGGCTACGATCATGGGTACTATGGTATACGCCTTTCCATTAATCCCTTCCATCAAAGTCTTTGCAACCATAGCCAACCTAGTGTGAATTCTTCCCTTTTTCATTGGGAACACTATCAAGCCTAGGAAATACACTATGAATACAAATACCCTGCGGTGGATATGACCCAGAGAAGTGAGCGAGATCTCATCATGGTAGGTGCGGAAAGATTTGCTATGGCCATACCTCTCATATAGGTATTCGAAAGGTATGTAAGATTCCTTCAAGCACACTAAGTCGACATTCTTCTTCAACCCCATCATTTTCGAAATCCCCTGCCAGTACGGTTTTCTGGTACCAATAGCCCAGGACTGTCCCAAGTTAAACCCGCAAGCCCTCCAATTTCCTCCAAAAGCGGTGTCATTTCTATGTCGCCGAAACGAAACACCGCCCTCTCACTATCCCAAAATAANCCAATTCTTAATTAAAACCTAAAATTAACCCAAATAGCAAACACCCAATATCATCCTAACCTTAGATGGCAACACCCATCAATTACCCATACTAGGGTTGAGCCACAACCCTAGCTAATGGGTTTAGCTAGACATAAGTAAAGAAGAAACAGAAGAATTAGAAGAAGAATTAAACATAATAATTAATTACTGATGAGAAACTACAAGAATCTATTGAGAAATTAAAGCTAAAATGCCAAAATAGGCTAAAACTTCAGTTCTCACGAGCGCGGCTTGATATCTGATACAAAACTTGACCTAAAAATGGAAAAAGGATCTATTTATAGTGGCTGAAAAACTTGGACAAAAATACCCCTGCGGGGTCAGCGCGGTCGCGTCAGCTCTTTGGACTCCTGAATCTCGTCTCTGAAGTTGGGGACCGCGGACCGCGCAGATATGTAGCGCGGCCGCGGTGGAAGATGGCGCGGACCGCGCAGTAAAGCAGCGCGGCTGCGTGGCTTGACTTGGCCAAATCTCCAGCTCTCTGATTCTCATCCACGCGGACCGCACTAATATGTAGCACGGCCGTGGGCCTTTAGCCTTCACTGGTGGGTCTCTGAATCTCACTGGCGCGGACCGCGCAGAAATGGAGCACGGCCGCGTGGCTTGCAACAAAAATTACCCATTCTCTGAATCTCCTAGCACGGCCGCGTGGCATATCAGTGCGGTCCGCGCTAGGTCTTCCTGTTCCTCAACTTCACTTGGCCTTTGACACTTGAGCAGGTTTCACTCCGTTCTGAGCCGATCTTTGACATTTGTCACCTTGTCGCTCAAACCTGCAATCAAGCACAACTTGTAAGCATTTTAGGACTATTTTGTAGCAATTTGTACAAAAGCAATAGCAAGTAGGGGTATAAATCATGGTAAAATCCTAACTTACCAAGTACCTCCGGTACTTCTTTAACATCTTCTTGAAGAGGGCAGTCCGTTTCTGCTCGCGGCGTCCCCTCTCCACTCCAAGACAAGGGTCTGTAAGAGAAGAGAAAAAGCGGAAGTAAGTACATCTCAAGCCAATCTGGCGATATATGGAAGGGAGAAAGGGAATAAAGAATACCTGCAAAGCCATGCCTGACACCCTACGGGACAGCTCCGCGTCACACACCGCACTGAGCACCTTGCTCTCGGGGGCAGCACACAATAGGGTAAGGGCCGAAGCAGCCTGCTCACTATTCAACAGCAAATTGTAAGTCGCCGGAATAGTAATACGACGGTCGGAGCCATCCGTCGTCATCTCCACGTGGGTAAGACCACCCACGAACTCGTCGACATCTCCCTGAGCAATGTCGGAGCCCGACTCTTCATCACCAGGCTCCTCGACGTTGGTCGATGACCCTCCCTCGACGGCACGCGCGGAGCCGACGCCTGGAACGGCACCCCTCTGTTGAGCCGACCTCCCCGAGAGAATGGCGTCGGCTATGAACGAAGGCCTGGGCATCGGTCGAGGCACCTCACTCCCCCTGGCTTCAGTCGCCACCGCCTTGCCTTTCTCGAGCCTCCTCCGTTTTCTCTCTGACGACTCCTCGCCATCGGAGGGTTCACCCGCGGATTGAGAAGCCGGCCACAACGATGTCGGCTCCCACATAACCATGGTCGTAGAGATAGCCCCCTGTAAAGGGGCTGGAGAAAGATCCCCTTGGACATACTCGACCAATATGTCTTGAGCACCCGAAGCGACATCGGTTCGTTTGGAAACCGAGACTGCCGTCTTCTTCCTCTAGGCGCCTCGACCTGTCGCCATAAGAAAAATAGGGGGGGTAAGTAAGCGGAGTAGCAAACTCTACACGGCAAAAGCCGGAAATCTACCTGAAGAGACTTTGGGGCCATATCGCTGCATAAAGACAGGCCAAGTGCGGGTCTCTTCCGCGTGAGGTAACAGGCCGGCGACCCATCTCCTGAGGTTGGCAACGGGCCGGGGTGGATGAGCCATAGCTTCAGTATAAAATTTAGTATCGCGATGGTCACAAACGACAAAGAATGTAACGAATTGAGACACTTACGTTTTGAATTCCACCTCTCCGGGAAACCGACGGGGTTGGAGACCAAGTGCTCGGTCCTAACGAAAAAATATTTACGCCAAAACCCACGACTCGCTCGGTCGTCGGTCTTGACCACTAACCCCCTCGTACCACGGCCTCGTAGGTGTACCATGGTCCCCCTCAAATAGCAGGCGCTGAATAGTTGCAGGAGGTGATGGACCGTGACTTCACACCCGGCCAACTCCGCATACTTAGTCAGCAGCCGAAGCACCTTCAGAGTATACGGCGTAAGTTGAGCCGGGCAGACGTTGTAAAACCGGCAAAACTCCTCCGCCAAGGGAAAGTGGGGAAGGTTGTAACCAATCAAGAATGGATACTCGTAAAAAGCGCAATACCCCGGCCTGTGAACGTCCACGTGATCCTCTCCAGCCTGGATCATCTCTACGTGTACGGGTATACTGTACTTAACACGGAGGTCATCCAAGTGAATCTGCAACGACTTGGAAGACTCCGGAACCGGAACTGGGGAATCCTTACTAAAATCACTCCGGGATAGGGTGCGTTGTGGCAGCAGCGCTTCCACGATAAGAGGACTCATATCTTCTTCCTCCTCCTCCCCACCGCCATCGGAAGGAGGTGGCGCGTTCGACGGGACAGCCGCCGGGATCCTCTCATTACCACGGCGAGGTTTAGGCATGATTGCAATGAAAAAAGAGTTACGCACAACACAGGGAAGGAAGGTTCTCGATCAGAAGGATCACACCGGGAGATGGAATGTATTTGTAAATGATCAAAAGTTTGGGTCAAGTTAAACCCCTCCCCTATTTATAAGGATTGGGAAGCGCTAGAATCGAAGAGACAGAATTCGAACCAGTGCGGGAAACCAAGCGCCGGAGCTGTCGATTTCCTACCTCGAGAATACGCGTAATGATGACGCATGCGGATGCTGACATCATATGGGGAAAGGCGTCACGCTTTGGCGATCTGACGGTCATGATGACTGCCTCCTATATGTCACATCACACTCCCTTGGTAGGGTCAAACTCTCCCAAAACGAAGGTGTTAATTCCGCCCATCGAGGACGCACCTCGCTGCGACCCCGACGAGCGGAGGGACTAACTGTATGGGGTCGAATTTGACTGATCACATCCCCAAGTAAGCACGACCAACCGTATACACAAGTCCGGCTGAAGGAATGACTCAAGGACAATACAAAGGACGACCTCGCAACCACGTCGGTCCCTCTATAGCATTTATTTTATCTTTATCTTTTTGGCAGTTAAAATAGAGCCCCTCCGCTATATAAGGGGGGTCTCAGTTGTGTAAAGAAGGGGGGATTGATTATCAATAATACTTTCTATCTCTCTCTATCTGACTTGCTCTCTCTCACCTCTCTAATATCATCATATTTCTCTGTTTCCCAGTTCATCTTCTCATTACGAATCAAAGTGCAAAAATCATCCTAGAGTCAATTATTTTCGATTACGATTTACCCCTCCTTGTATATTGATTGATTTGCTTAAAAATTGTTCGATAACTTTTTAAGTCAAACAATACTATTACTGTAGGCTGTTAAGTTGATATGCACATAAATCTGTTGCTCCAATGAGTTTTTTGCTTCGAACAACTAAACTGTTGGTGTTAAATTATTGTATGCTTAAAAGCTTGACCTTGAATTTTTAGTCACAATAAAATTTTCACCGATTATGTTATTCATGTGCATTGGCGCAACTTATTGGTGAGGTAGAAAACATGATACACTTAACAATAACAACAACAACAATCACCCAGTGTGGTCCCACAAGTAGGGTTTGGGGAGGGTAGGGTGTACGCAACCTTACCCCTATCCTGAAAGGGCAGAGAGATTGTTTCCAATAGACCCTCGGCTAAAGAAGGTGAGAGAAGCCCTGGTAGCAAGTAATAGCAAAACAATAATTAGAAAACTAAATCGGAGATAGCAACAGATAATATGAAAGGGGTACTGATAACAAGTAGTAGCAAGATAACATATTTAGAAAACTAATTCCAAGGCAGCAGACGAGAATATGAACGAAGTACTGCTAGTCTCTAAATGTTCAGATTGTGCACTACTTTTGGTGACTAATCATATACATTTTTGGCAAAATTTTGTTCATATTGTGGATCTTGAAGACATAATTCCTGAAAGAAGGGGTATTAGATCTTTGAATACATAACTGGTAACCTGGGGGTTCCCTATCCAAAGATCCAATTCCTCTTCTTTCTTCACTGTTGTATTTTAACTTCTTTATTCAACTTTCGAGGAGAATAAAGCAGAAACTGATTTGCAGCTTCACATGCTACATTTGTTCTTTGGAGTGGAGTTTGTTGCAGTGCATTTGACCATGCATATACCTTCCATGGAAAAAAAATTTAAAAAAAAATAGCCGTTGGGGCACGTTGGGCCCGATTGAACCGGTCCAGGCTCGCTTGCCGGTCCCGGGCTCACGGGCTATTTGGGTTGGACCGGCCCGCTACGGGCTTATGCACCATTAGAGACCGGGACCGTTAGGCCCGTTTGGCCCGCGGTGTCAGCCGGTCCCGGGCCCACCCCGGCCCACATTACACCCTTACTTTATACAACTAGGATGTACCGTGGGCTATGCTACGCTTGGGCTAGGATCCTGAATTGTATGCTTGGTATTACTACAAGGTAAATGTAACATTCTTGGATTTCTCTTATCCAATAATATTGATAACTTTAGTACGAATTTACCTAACTGCTTGCATTGGTTTCTTCTGACACTAGCAGTAAAGTAGTGCTTTTGTTGGCAAACCAGCTGGATGAAATAGAATATTTCTGATTTACAAGGAGTATCTATTTTTCCCAAATTATCACATTTGCAGTGTATATACTAAAGTTCATTCTTCGATTTTGATGTAACTTCTTTGAACTCTTTTTAGACAAGCTACCCGAAAATAAACTTACATCATCTCTCTCTTAATTGCAAAATATTCTGTATTCTAAGACGAGTCCATAGCTCCATTTCTTGGCCCAATAACTTTGGTAGCAAAATTGCTTCTCCTGTTCATTTTTCAACTCTGAATTTCTTATTTCAATATCTTGTTAGCTGTTTAGCTACTCTACTATAATGTGGAAAATCATTTGGCTCAGTTAGTTTACGATATATAATGTAAATATGCTTATTTCTACATTCAGCTTTGGTAATTTCAACTCCTTCCTTACGTTCTTTCAGGTAGAAATAACTATGAATGGCAAAGAAGCTATGTCAATTGATTATCCATGGATGATAGGAACTAATCAAAGGTATCCTAGGACAAGGTATTGTGACCCATTTTACTACAGATAGGTTATTTGGAAATGAATGAATAGTGCACAAACAGTATGTTTTTAGTATTCAATAGATACAAGAAAAGAAGAGTAGAATAAGAAAGCAAAAAAAAGAACCAGTCATTAAAACACAAGTTTGGCTTTTAAACGTGCCAATGGTTTTAAATTTTTTAGATGTGATTTAAAGTAAGCAAAGCAACACAGTACAGAGTCAAGCTTGTTTGATATTTAACAAGTCCATTCCTTTTTTCTGCCTCCACAGCTTCCCATTCTTAATAGTTTATAACAAAGTCATGTAACAAATTGCCAGAGTCGGAATCATAATTTATATTTGATGGTGCAACCTTCAAGATTTCACACTGAATCCATTAACAATATGGGTTTTAACTTGAAAAAATATTGAAAGCTTAGTGTGTGCCAATCTACTCCATCAAAACTGCGTCAATACAATTGTTGTCCTCAATTCTAATGAACTTGTCAAGGAAGTAATCAAAATAGCTACTCTCTCTTCTCATTATCCATCCAGTTTCGAACTATGTGAAAGAAGAATTATATGTCCTCTTAATCTCTACTTTTAAGTTGAGAAAAGAATCAATGTGGCATTTCAAGTTTTCCTAGATACAAGATAATATAGGAGATATATATGGCTATGATTAGTAACACTTTAGTTAAACGTAAACAACAAAACTTGGTTGTTTAGGACCACATAATTTAGTAGGAATTGTACATGTTTCTTTTCTAATACTTGGCGAGACTTGGAAATATTTCACTGTATATGAGCTTCAAAATTTCCTGATAGCTGGATATGTGTAAGTACTATATAGCTCTATTTCTGCTTACCTATAGAATCTGAACTTAAGCAACCATCCACAATAAAACAGCGTTGATGTCCTGTGCATTATAGTTCAGAGACTGCATATACCTGTTTTTCTTTTGACAGCAAACTCAATCCCATTCTCCCAGTCAACATTTTAACTATTAGTGCAGAAGATAATTAAAGCTTACGACTAAAAAGGGATATTCAGAATACCTAGGTTTACAGGGTAAATTATATAATCTACGTAATCAGAATACCTGTACAAACTTTTCAATGTAATCACTTGCACTCGGGGTACTATTGAATAAAGTTGCTTTTTCAGTTATCAAAATGGAAAATGAGTGTGGCTGCAGCTCTTTGCATATAGCCGAGGAGGCGTTCTTACCAACAAATGGTACCACACCTTGCTGTGTAAACCAAGGTCTCCTGTAGTCGAGTCATTTACAATCTGACGGACCTACGTTGGTGGTTGAGGGGTCACCTTAGCCTCCGCAAAAATATCTGTACTGGACCCCTGAAATATTTTAATGGTAAGTGACGGATGGAAAAAGTGGTTGCTTTGGGCATTTAAATTCTCTCTTACGCTGTGGTGACACGGATTCGAAACCACCCGAAGCTTTCCTCAATTTTTTCTCCTCGTTTTTATTTTAGTTCTTTGAATACAATATAATTTTTATTTAATAGCAAATTACTTTATTTTTTACTTTTATCTTCTTCTTTTTTTTAAAATCAATTATAGTTTAGTACTAATACAAAATTGTCAACTTAACTAATTTTATTCTTCTTTGCAAATTCCTTCCTTAAAATTGAAAACCTCAAATTGCAACCTATCGCTCCACAAATAGAAAAATACACTCCCACAATCTTCTTTAATAATCACTTTGAATTGGCAATGGAAACTAAGAGTTTGAGACTCTTCTTCAAAATTCTTTTAGTATTAACATACTATCAATCTTAATTTCTTTAGTAAGTCTTTGATAATTTTAAGTTTGAACGCCCTTTTGCGAAGAACTCTCTCTCCCCCCGTTTAGTGCTTTCTTTTTCTTTAGAACTTCTTTTTGTTAATACTTGGATGATAAGTCATCATAATCATTAAGTTTCAAAGAGTTGCACGCCGAATTTTATCGTTAGTGATTAGCATATAGTGGTGCCCCCGTCATGCTCGAATCCTGGGTCCGCTTCTGTCAATTTTACCAAAATGAATCGGTTGCAAATAGCCCTCAAAGGCATAAATTTATCACCATATCAGAACCGACATAGCGGATTTAAATACAAAAATGAGTGGCATCTTGCTAGTCATAAGAAGAAGAGTGTGAAGTGTGAACTCATTCTCAACCAGTTAGACTTCCCAATTTCCAAAATTATGGGATTTTCAAAATAAAATAAATAAATAAAACGGGTCTTCGGATACGGGTCGAATACAACAAGTACAGTGGCATGGAGATCCAGAGGGGCTTTAGGGATTAGATTTGTGATAGACAGAGAAGAATGTTTTTCCCATAAGGTTGAAATGGGAGAGACCGTTCATTTTTCGTTTGTTGTTATCAAATCAGAAGGTTCTTGGCATTACAGTGAAGAGGGTGTTGATCTTGTGGTATATGTTACTCAATTCTCTCTTTGTTTGTGTTTTTTTTTCTCTCTCTTCATTAGTCTGTATACTTATGTAATTTTCTGTTTACGTTCTTGTTTTTGTGATTTTTCGTTGATTTAATTAAAAAAATTAGCCTGTGTTTTAGGTATAAAAGGGGTTATAGACTTATAGTAGTCATCAGATTAATTATTCTATGATTCTGAAGTGTTAATAATGCAAGTGTGGTTTGAAATTCTAGCTTTGTTGTTTTGCTTTTATCAAATTTGTGTTGACATTGATGTTAAGTTTCATTAGAAGCTTGAATTGTCCGTGAGATCTTACATTTTAGTATGACGCTGCAGAGCATTTCAAGCCGTTGTTTGAGCACATTGGGAAACTAGAGGAAGCTTTATACAACATTCAATTTGAGCAGCATTGGCTAGAGGCCCAGACAGACCGGCAAGCAATAGGTATAAATAAAGCTTTTGCATATTTCTCATATGATTCTCCCTCTTTTCAGCAAATCAGAATTACCGTTTTCCTTGTAGAAACAATTGTCTTTTCCTTTTGGCATATGTTTTCAATTAGATAATTCTCCTCTCTGTCACTTAGTCTTAGATGCAGTGAAATCATTCTTATTGTTTCATTTTGGGTTTTCTTTCTAATTTTCAGTTTTTTGTTTATCTAATTTGCAATTTCACAAGCTCGAGGATGCATACCTCGCCTACATCTTGAATATGTCAATGGTCATGTCCATTAGCATATGACCACTTTGTATTGGGAAAAAAAACTGAATTTATATATTGAAGATGACGTGTCATGACACGTGGATTGGTCAAATGGTCAAAACGTGGTAATCAGTTAGGAGGCACGAGCAACAACAAATGCGGGAGAGAAGATACTTAAAGGCACGAGCTATTATTCAAATGAAATGAGACTCGTACCTGTTCGAGTCATTTAAAGCTCGAAGATCAGAAGGAATTGAAGACATGAATCTGATAGCGTAAAAGAGTCCAAATTCAGCATTAAATGCCAAATACGTTAGAGAATTTGTATTTAATAGGAATGATTGAGTAACGTTTATTTTAATGTCATTTATTGCTCATAATTGCCTCATTAAGACAAAGGCATTACACTTTCTCTTAGAATTAACTATAAAAGGAGAAGGTCTCAACACCTGTAGGGGAGATCATTATGAATATACTGAAATATAAACTTATTCATTACTTTATTGTCATTCTTAAAGTCTCTCATTTCTTGATTATCAGTAACCCGATTTCTCTCTTAATTTCTAGCTTTAACCAAATATTCAGTTTTTTGGTTAAACACACTTAAGCTCAAAATCTTTGTAATGGTAACGATGTGAGATTGCACTTTCATTTTGCTGAACTACAACTACCTCAGCATCGCGAACATTATGAATTAACTTACAAGTTATTCGCTCGCGTTGTAACGTTTGAACCATTTAGCTTTATGCACTTTTGAGGTTGTGGTCTTTGGTTTCTGGACCTCTATATCCGCAACTTAGTAGTTTGGATATTCACATGCATAAGCGTCACTTTGTTGTTAATTAATGAGAAGAGAATATCATATCTTTCGATATATTATGTGTTTCTTTGGAACCTCAAGTTTAATCTAATGACATACGCAAATCTACCAGAATCGTGATAGTCTACATAATCCAAAGCTATCCTTTCTAATATGGTGATATATGAATAAATGTAGGTGTTATTTGCTCATATTGTAAAATTTGGACCAACTAGCTTTGTGCACTTCTGAGATCATACTTTTTGGTTTAAGGACCTATATATCTGCGAGTTAGTTGTTCGGATATTCACATGCATGTGTGTCACTAAGAATATCATTTCTTTCGATATATTATGTGTTTCTCGTGGAACCTCAAATTTAATCTAATGACATAAAATATCTGCCAGAATCGTGATAGTTTACATACTCCAAAGCTGGTCTTTCTAATATGGTGTGTTTGCTCAAAAGTTATCTTGTGCTTTATGAGTGCAAAACAATATAAATAAGTTACGGGAAAATCATAGCAAATCGTAATAATCCATTGGACCAAGCAAAGAACATGAAAATAAATACTCAAGGTTAGGAGAAGAAATCTTAACAGCTTTTATTGACAATATTGGTTTGGTCTGCCTCTCCATGAAGAGGTTCAGAGCCTTACAATGGTGTTTTCTCTTCCCATAAGATGGGTATATTTTTCTCTTCTCTCTCTCTCTCTTGTGAATAGTGGTGAAGAAGCAGCCCCCTTTCTAGGGCTTCCGCTCTTAGTATTTATAGGTGTGAGCTTCGTGAGCTGGCAATAAATGGCCGTGGCCACGCTGAGGTTCCGTCCCCATGGGGGAATGAATGGGCCGTGCCCTCGTAGATTAAATCGGACAAGAGTCGAATCCTGTTATGAATAAGTGGCCATACCACTTATTAATTATGGATTAGCTCAAGACGAGATTAACTCCGTTTATTACCGTGAGATCGGATTCTGACCCATACAGTTAGTCCCTCCGCTTATTGAGGTCGTGTTTGGCCGAGCTCGATGAGCGGACTTCATCGATTGTGATTTGAAAAAAACTCGAATAAGGGGGTCGACTTATTGACGACGGTGGCCTTAGCCGTTTACACGTTGGAGATGGCCGTAGCCTTTCATATATTGGGGATGGCCGTAGCCTTTCATATATTAGAGATGGCCGTAGCCTTTCATATATTGGGGATGGCCGTAGCCTTTCATATATTGGAGAGCCTTTCATACATTAGAGATGGCCGTAGCCTTTCATATAATGGGGATGGCTGTGGGGAATGAGTATGCACCGGGTGCGTACTTGGTCACGTCCAGAATTTTGAAGGCGTACGGCACATTTTTTCAGCGTTCGCAGGCCGTTGCGATTATTCTGACGGCGGGACGTTGGCGGATGGCTGAGAAGCCGCTTTGCAGAGCTTGTCATAATAACGCCTGCTTCGGCAGAACCGAACCGTTTTATGGTTGGTCGTGCAGTTAATGATGGCTATTGGGTTTCGCGAAAGCCATTTATGTTGCCTATAAAGGTGGGTTGAGGCATTCATTTCTCATATCTTCATTGTTCATCTGAGAGAGATTCTGAGGAAACTTTTTCATTCTGCTAATTCATCTTCTCCTTTCTTTCCTTTGATTGTGATAACCTTTGCCTTGCCCACCGAATTCTATCCCTTTCTCTTTAGTAGATCAACAATGGCAGGCAGTTCTTCCCACGATGCTCTTCTGATAGATTTTCCGGTAGTTGAAGGGCCACCTCCGGCAATGGGAGGTGCAGAACAGATAGAGACCGGAGAAGTTCCGTCGGTTGACGAGGTAGTTCCTCGGCCCGG